>NC_056729.1:241485163-241515163 GCF_019279795.1 Protopterus annectens | reverse complement strand
AGTAGTGGGGCACTGGGCATTTGGCAGGCCTCCTGGATCCAATGATTCAGTTGGTCCTCCTGACATCACTTCAGGTCTGCATGGTGGTGACGGACCTGTTCAACAGTCTTCGGAATGCCTGTGGCACTGGTGAGATCATGTGCCAACCGGTTCCACGCCTCTGCCTTGTACGCTCCCCATTGAACCTGACCCTGCATGAGCTGTGCTTCATGATCATGGACTAGGAGCCAAACCATATAGTTTGACTTCTCAACACCCCACCTTTGTGCTCTAAAGTGATTTCCCTCTCCTGCACCTGCCATCCTGACTGCAAATGGGTACCACAATCAGTTATGGTGTGTATTACCGCGTATGGGGCTTATATATGCTGGTTTTCCCGCACTTATCTGTGATTGGCCATTTTGGATATTTATCAGCTTAAAGCAAACCTGCTTTGTCATGGTTCTATTTTCATTCATTCCTATATACATGCTAATACTGTATTTCTCAGTACAACTGTCATGGCTTAGTGGTTCAGTACTTTGACTATGGTGCACAGTATCCCGGGGTCGACCCTTGGCATTGCTTTTTCTATTTTACTACTGTCTAGACAGGCTAGGAGGTGTCTCTGTGTAAAGGCAGCATTGATACAGCTTGCCCAATGTTGCCCACCGGTAAGCTGGTTGGCGCGCTGCGCAGCTCTGCGCAAACGGCTTATGCTGGGTAACACGTTATTTAGCTATGAGCACTCATATTACGCTGGGTGCAGTGCTGCTGAGCTACGGGCACTCATATTAAGCTTGTTAAAGTGCTGTTCATCTCCGGGTGCTCATATTCAGCTTGCTAAAGCATTGCTCAGCCATGGGCAATTATAATCTTTTTTTTTATAAATTATTCTGTCGGATTTCTTCACAAATACATGGCCCATTTCATTACATTTTACTTAAATTATAGTTTTTTATATATATCAATATATATATATATATATATATATATATATATATATATATATATATATATATGTCAGGGGATTGTTTCATACATATTTAAATAAAAATGGTGAATGATGTTGTGGGGGATTGAACCGTGACTACCTCCTCTTTTGCCAACGTCTCTACCGCTATGCTATTGCTACTTGGCTTAATTTGCATATGTTGATCTTATATGCTTTTCAATGTCTGCTAATTGTGGCTGAATGAAGGACATACCCGCGCAAATGAGCGCAAATGCGGGCAAATATTTTTGAAATTATAAAAAAAAAATGACACTGCTATTTTTACGTTTTGCACATTTTCAGTAGGTTTTAGTCCGTGGGGATGTGTGGTGTTGTGTTCCATGACATTTCTAAGGACTCGCTCGTGGGTGTTTACTTTCAGGCCTCTGACTCTTCTAGGGGCGTGTCCCTTTGCAGTACTCGACATTCGGACACGCCCCCTACATTCCTACATGGACCGTGTTAGCCTAGGGTATGATTCAGCATGCCCTCATGAATATGCATGGCATGCTGACATCATACCATTCAACTGCAGCCTCTGAGTAAGACATATTAAGTCTTACACGGAGGTTTCGTGAATCCGGCCCATACATCTGTATAGATAAGGCCATACCAAACAGAACCAAGATGCTCTCCTTTAAAATAAGGAAACCAATCTGGTGGACCCCTGCCATTAGCAACTCTACAACAGAAGGAAAAAAAACTGTTGCAGAGAAAAGTAAAGTCCAATGACTGGAAAAATTCCCTAGGAAATCTCAGTAAAAAACTGAGATCCCCTCATCAAATCCACCAAAGCTAGTTATGAAAACAAAATTGCTAAAGATACTCAGGATAACCACAAGGGTTTCTTTAGCTATGTCAAGAATCTGCATAATAATACACAGATTTTCTCAGAGCTACAACACAACAGCATCACTTCTACTGCACCAACTGACATTGCAATTATTTTGGCAGACAGGTTCAGTGCAAATTTTACTCCTCCCTCACCCCCTAAAGGGCCCATCCACATACCTGAGGAATATGAAATCCCTATCATCATGATTGCGCAAGTAAAAACTGCATTGACCAAAGCTAAGAACACAGCTTCCATGGGACCAGATAATATATTGGGTTGTGTCCTGCACGAACTATAAAAGGAACCGGCACCACACCTGAGTGCTCTGTTCAACTACAGCCACAGTTCAGGCTTTGTTCCCACTGAATGGCACACTGCTACAGTCATCCCACTCCACAAAAGGGGTGCAACTACTGACCCTGGGAACTACCACCCTATCAGCTTGACAAGCCTGATCTCTAAGGCTATGGAACATATTATTACTGATATTATAAATAAGGATATAGGGGACCTTCAAACCCTGGACCCCATGCAGTTTGGGTTTGTGAAAGGCAGATCATGTCTGCTAAATCTGGTAGCATTCTTTGAAGCCGTCATCAGAGCAGTGGATGAAGGTAAGGCTGTCCACACAGCCTACCTTGATCTATCCAAAGGATTTGATACCATTCCACAATTTGGAATCATTGATAGGCTCACTAATCTGGGCATTAACCCTTACATCACTAGATAAGTTGCAAACTGGCTCACTGACAGAACCCACACAGTGAAAGTAGCTGACTCCAAATCTGACTACCGGGCAGTTAAAAATAGAGTCCCACAAGGATCGGTTCTGGGGCCTCTCCTGTTTGGCATCTACTTCTTTGAAGTTCACACCAACACCAAGGGACTCTGGTTAATCAAATTCACAGATGACTGCAAACTGGGAGCTATTATTGATTCTCAAGCTGATGTGGACATCCTACAAAAAGGCCTTAAAGGGACCAACGACTGGTGCAAAAACCATGGCCTTAGGCTAAATGCCAAAAAGTGCAGTCATTCCCTTTGGAAAAAACACAGTACCCACAAACTACCATATTAAAGGGAACCCACTTAACTCTGAAGGAGTTATAAGAGATCTAGGGACACAGGTAGATAGCAACCTCTCCTTCGACAACCATGTTGCCAGTGTAGTTAGTAAGTCCTTCTACGTGGTACATCTCATCACAAAATGTTTCTCATCCAGGAAAAAAGAAGTCATTACCTCTCTCTACACATCCATTATCATAACCATTATAGAGTACAATGCCCCATTTGGCATGTACCTCACTAGACAACTCCAACAGCTGGAGAGGCCACAGAAATTCCTCACTAAAAGGATCTTAGGACTCAAACATGTGCCTTATGCAGATATACTTATAAAACTTAAACTATACTCCATCTCATATCGCCTACTTAGAGACACTCTCTGCATGACATACAGAGCCATGTCTGACCCAGTTTTGTTTGACATGCTTCATCTGAAAAAATCCCAATCCCCTCATGCTACTCGCTCCAAAGACATTAACCTTATCACCACATTAAACAGATCCTGCTGGAGGGACATTTTTCTATACCAGAGACTCCCAGTTCTCTTAAATAAACACCCCATTCACATAAAGCAGAGCACCTCACTGGCCCTCTTCAAGAGAAATCTTGATGAGTGGATGGGAAATAGGAAATTCACCCTGTGGATCACTTCAATTGCACTGCTAGATAGGGGTACAGGGAACTAATGTCTGGTAAGCCAGATGACTGGAAACACTATTGGGCTAGGCTTGCAGTGGCTCCAGGTCCATTAGCATAGTACTTACCTATGAACCTATAATTCAAATAGAACCCAGATACCCACATTGTACAACAACCATTTCCAGAAACAAAATGAATGACTTCGTAAGGAAATTTTTTGCAATGTCATTCATTAAAGTTAAGATTTTACAGTGTCTTTGATAATATTGATTATATTTTTATGTCATTTTTGTGACTCTTGCTTTTTTAAATTTGTATTTCTGAAGAGTGTACAGTGTTCTTACTTGAAGTGGGGAGAGCTACATGGTATCTGTTATTCAAATTTTATATTAATTAGAATCCTAGATTTTTGGCTGGATGCATTTAATTTTTATGAGACTTTGTACCAAATTTTCAGTGTCTGTAGGTTGGGAGGTATCACACACACACACACACACACACACACACACACACACACACACACACACACACACACATACACATGCGCACACACACACACACACACACACACACACAAAAGCATGAGCAAACGTAACCTGTCCCCCAACTAACCCTGCACCCTCTACTGCATCATCCCAGCCAGGCCACGCTGGCACCTATCCTAGGCTTAGGATTTTGATTTTTTTATGATTAGTTGGCATCTCTTTTGTTGGTATGACAGGCTTGCCAATTAACTTATTTATGTATTTATTGGTTCAACTGTTATTGCTGCTTAAAGTTATGCAGTCTGATGGTGGTGTCGGTGATTTCATTGGTAACCGGGTCAGAACATAGAAGCTATGTGTTTTGATGGCAATGGGAATTTTTCAGTTGTATTTCAGTTCTGGGTATCTTCTTTGGCAGAGAAGATCTGAAGTTATTGAAGCAAGGGCCACATATCTTGGACATGAACATCTAAATACATGTTAATTGAACACATGCCTGACAATAAGATGGCTATATTTGTCACCCATTGAACAGGACTTAACTGATATATCAAAGTTAGTCTGAAGTCACTTTTGTTGTGCATAGCTGCTATATAGGAGAAAGGCCAACCCAAGTATATCAATGATTGTTGCAACTGTAGCTTTTAGTTTCCTCAATACTGGTATTAGGGAGATAATTATTCTATTAACTCTGAGATTTACTCACCTCAGATTTAGTGCATTTAGTAGGTATTTCTAGTATATTGTGGGCTCATCCTCTTCCAAACTCACCTGTTCTAAAGATTTTGTAAGAATCAATGTCAGTGGCATTTGTGGTTTTTGCTTCTGCATTTTATTCCTAGCTCAACCCATTCCATTCCATCAGAACTAAATCACATTCCCCTACCTCGGGTGCCTAATTACCTGCTTTCCATAAGACATCAGATATGTTGTCCATTCCCCTGATAGAGCTCTTCATTATTTGGGCATAAGGACTGCAGCAGAATGCCATGATGTAGGAAGTAAATACCCCATAAGGAGAGGCTTCTGGTCCCATCAGAGGTTCTAGAGATTGCAGTTCATTCCATAACCCTTACACAAGCATTGAGGAGACATCAGCTACTTCATCCTAGCCCACTCAACACAAATACCACTATAAATAAAACATGATAAAATGTAGATGTCATCTTATTGAGCAGCCCTTTTTTCTATAGCACCTTTCTTCTTTCGCACTAAGCCATATCCCTTACTCTCATCTTGTCCACTCTCTTTTTCCTTTCATCATATGATCCTCCTTACCTCTCTGTCCACTAACTTAATGTGCATGTTTTGTAAGCATTAAATTGTCTGCATATAGAGATGGTGAGAAAAAAATAAACTTTTTTGAAAGGACTCTTTTTATGTTGTTAATCTCCATAGTATTTAACGTGTTCACTCATTTCATCCATGACAAGCTCTTGTGTGTACATTTTTTGTTGTTTAAAGTCTCGGTGTATAAATATGCTGCCATTTTTTTCAAGGTCTACATTAATCAGTATCCTATCTTTGCTAATAAACAATCAAGCAATAAATGAATATGTAAATACATAAATGAATGAATAATTTCCCCTAGCTGATCTTTCCAGATGTAGATTATCAGTAGCATAAGCAGATGTCTTTTTTCGGTGCATTGGGCCAGTCTTCTATGCCATTGGGCCATACTTGAAGTTTCTGTTGTAGTGTTACTTAGCACAGCAAGGTTGCATTTGATGTCTTTATATGAATCTAGTTTGTCTGAAGTGCAGATATGTAGAAGATACTGCCTTGGAAACAGTTAGCTGCTACCAGTGTTTATGTATGCTGTATATCACTTCTCACATATACACATTTAGTCCTGATATCCATACTACTTACTGGCAAATTTCTACAGTCATGCAGAACTTGTGACTGTGAGACAGTGTAACAGGCATGACTATGAGAGATTCATTGCTGGCGATGCAGCAGAGAGGCATTGTTATGCTATGCTGTCAGGCTGTGATGTGAGGCTCAGTTCATGTAGCTTGTGTGGGTATTGCAACTCACTTCATAAGCAGGAATACTGGCACGCATTTGCAGCACACTTACTGTTGTCAGTAGAATAAAGTCTTTCATACCTGCGCTGTGACTGAGTTGAGATTCGCTTGTGCTCCTAAACACATCATGGTTCTCACACTGCTTTAATAACTTATGGTGTTTCACATTTTATTGCAATAAAAGTTGGGAATCCGTGCCTGCAGCCATCTTGATTCTTGTCTTCTGACATTACTTACCTTGGTTGTATGGCCAAAGAATGTTTGCTTGATAATGGAAATATTGAGTTAGTTGTTTAGATGTCTGCCACTATTTTATCATGGCATAGCGCTGATAATAGTTCATTTTGTTACTGAAAGCATCTGAGCTGCCACATTGGAGCACATCCTGCTATTACATATTTATGTAGCTTTTCTAGGCTGTGGACTACACCTTATTTATGAAAATTATTAGCATACTTAGTCTATGCTATGGATAAGTGAGGTGAAGATTCTTGTATGCCTTCAGCTGCTCTGTTCAGACTATGCTCAACTGTGGAAGGACATATGCACCTTTCTTTCTTTTTGATAATTGCTTATAGAACATTTCTTACTTATGAAACTCACTGAGAGACTTTTACATATTAACCTGTCTGTCTGTATGTCTGCCAGCTTGACTATCTATCTATCTATCTATCTATCTATCTATCTATCTATCTATCTATCTATCTATCTATCTATCTATCTATCTATCTATCTGTCTGTCTATCTACATAGGAGCTATATTTGTTTGTTTATTTATTTATCTACATTCTAACTTGTTTATTTGTTTGTTTATTTGGTTGTTTGTTTGCATGTGTAGATTAGCTCCAACTTGTTAACAGTAAAATAAAAGGAGCAAAAGGAAATGTGCTATGCAGAGAGACATGTGTTAATCCTGTAATCAATTAAATTATACTATCAAAAGGACATTCATTTATATAATACATTGTTAGCATTATATCTGACTGCATTGGAATGGACAATGTAGATAAATATACAAAGATACAGTTAATATTTAAAGTTTCAAAGAATGATCATCAAGATATCCACAAGGAAAATGAGGTTTCCCTTAATTAACCAGACAAGGTATTAATATTTTATTCACTATGTTGTAAATATTATTCATGAGACTGTGGATAATCATGTTGGTTTTCAATTGAAGAAATGCTCGAAGGAGCTACATATTTAGTTGTAGAGTATTCCATATTAAAGGCCTCAAAAGGAAAAGGAGAATGCCTTGATAAAGTGGTATAAGAAGACATTTGGTTGGACTAAAAGGAAAGAATTAGAATTGAGCTCCTGAGACATAGGAGTAAAGTTTATTTTTCTTGAGTATCAGCTTCTGAGGCAAAAGAAGCTGTGTTGACTCTTTGAGAAAGTAGTATCCATTTTGCATTATCAAAGGTCATATGGGTAATTAAAACAATGTGACTAGACCACAAACTGCTCCTGTTTAGCAGTATCTGCAGTATACCATAAAGAAAGAAAGAGTAGAACCTTGCAATCCCTAAATGTAGACAGCAGTCTATGACTGGAGGGAATGCAGTTTTTTGCATAGTTACTATATATTATTTTTTGTATGTAAGTCTAGAAGACAAAGCACAACATGTTGCTGAAAAGGTGAGTTGTTGGTTATACAGCAGTATTTATAATTTAAACACTATTACTCATTTCAGGTCTTCCCAGAAATTTGAAGTTATAGAACACATATCGGGAATGTAGGAAAGATGTTTTATGGTTCAAAAATCATTTTTTAAAACTATTGACAAATCCAAGTGGTAGGACCATTTTTATATTATTGTGTTAACTATTTACATTCACTGGACATGTTTCTCTTTTCAGGGGAACCCAGGAGCACTATCTGGTTAAGTGACTTGCCCAAACTCTCACAGCATACAAATGGAGGTGATGGACTCATGGGTTACAGGAAACAGCTTGATAACACCTTATTTCTCTGTGGTATCCACCAAAATGTAGAAATAATTATTTTGAGGTAAGTTGCCTCAGCAGGGATAAATTTTGTGGACGATACATCATAGGACAACATTCTATATATCTGTGCATGTACATAACTTGGTAAATATAGCAGATAAAATAACTAAGAAATTACTGATGTGAATAGAAAAAATGCAGCGGTTATGATAAAGCCTTCATGACTGTCAGAGTTTTATCTCTGAGCGGTTGATGATTTGTTTTATACTGATCTTAAATGATCACTCACCCAGATACATTAAAAAAGGTCATCAAAAGTCTGTACAGAGTAAGCTCCTATAAGAATGTGTGCTGCTGAACTAAGTCAAATGTGTAAATCATGTGAATAGTTTGCTTCTGTCCAGGTTTTGGAGAATATGATTTGTGAGGCAGATTGTGGTCTTTAAGGTGCTAATCTCTCTCCAGAACCATGATGTTTAACTATACATTCTGAAGGAGTGAAAGAAGCTCACACCCTGTAAGAAGAAGATACTATTTTACTTATGAGAAAAGAAAGATAATGGGATGGTAGGAAGAGGGAAGCGTTGTGTTTCCTTGTTGTGGATTGATATAACTATGGATGACTTCAATATGGGAGGAAAGGTGTCAGTGAATAGAAGCAAGTTAAAACTATGCCAGAGGACAGAGCAGTAAAGGTGTCACCCATTTTGAGGAATATAAAGTAAGGCCACCCAATCTAACTTCCTCAGTACAAGACAATTTATTTGCTAGAGTTTATGTCCTGCATGGAGATTTTCTTAAATGAGTGAAAGATATAACTTTTAGATAATATTCAACACTAATAAATTTGTGGACAAGACAAAAACCCATGGAGAGAGTTTGAAGTCTGAAAAACACATTTACTGTAATAATGGATTTGGAAAGGATGTTTCCATTTCATTCAATTTTGAGAAGCTGAGATGCTTTTTTTTACATGGTTTGTAAATTCTTAATCTCCTGCTAGAACATTTTTTAGTTATTTTGAGGGTCTGATAAGAGGCATTACATGTACCAGGCTTGGCTAACTATATAGTCTTTTTGTAATATTTTTTAGATAGTATAATTATTTATCTATATATTTATTTATTTACTAGAGCCTGATGCTTAACACTAAGAATTTACAGCAAAAGCAATATGAATAATAAATCGCAATAAAACTTAGCAATTTAAAACAACCTGTTGTCCAAACAAGAAAAAAAAATGACAGACTGTTATCAAATACATTTAAAATGTTCAGTGACTAGAAAGGTGATATATACTTCCAGCATCAAAAGTTTTTTAAACCAGAAATTGTTATATTTTCTTCTACTGGGCTCATGATAGACTTTCCTTAAAAAATGTGCAAAATCAGAAGCCATGCAGAAGCAAGATGGTGGAAGTCTAGTGGCCAAATCCATAAGAACCATGTGATCTTTGTGATTTCACAGACACTGTGCTAGACTAGTTCTATGAGATGATCCAATGACTATGGACTTATTTGAGTCTTTAGTGTTTATTCTTTACCCACATCTCTATCAGTCCATTAATATATAATGGCTCCTGTGCTGGCTATAATGGAGGTCTGGCTCTTGTCCTGACCTCAATACATATTGTTGAACTGTTTTTAGTATACTGCTTGCCTGCCAGAAACAGAGAAAGGCCTGGGTGATGAGGACAGTGGTGATGAACAGCAACAGCCACAACAGATCTTGTTGAAGTTTTGCAGTGGTCTCATCCCATGATTGTATGCATAGGGGAGGTCTTGATGAGTCAATGAGGTTTAAGATGGACGATGGATGCAATTCACTCTTTTTTGTTGTGCTGGCAAGCAGAACTTTTGTTTACTACCAATACAGCTAGAGTGCTAGATCATTTTAACATGTCTTTTTTTCCTAACACCAATACAGCTAGAGTGCTAGATCATTTTAACATGTCTTTTTTTTCCTAACACCAGGAGGAACAGTTTGTGACTCTGTAAGATATGATGGGTAACTGTTGTCTCAGGCGCCTGCTTCATTCATGAATTGCCTAAGTTTTTGCAATAGAAAACAGAGTACTTACATTATATTATTTTATTTTATTCTGTATCTGCAAGGACTGTACCTTGTAGGATTTTTAGATTAAACTGTGGTATCAGATCTTTCAGCTCAGCTTTTTCAGTGACTTGTACTTTTTTGAGATCTTCAAATGCCTTAAATGCTAATCACCAGGGACAAACAATCCTACTATATCAAGCTCCAGTCCAATAACAATAAAAATCCCAAGCAATTCTGGAAATCAATAAACTCACTCTTCAATCCAGGATCCAAGAATAACCCATGTCCTGACCCACACAAATATGACCTTGAACTAGGGTCTGATTTTAACTCATTTTTCATAGAAACTATTTCTAACCTGACCAAGACTTTTCCCAACAATAAGCCACCTGCCCCTCACTCTTCTCCATCTAACTCCCCTAATAACCCTCCCCTTGTGTTTGAGCTCAAACCTGTTTCTACTAACTTTATAAAAAGACTTCTGTCCAAACTTAAATTTTGCTGTAATGCTCCTGACAATATTCTGTCCTCCTTCTTAAAATGTGCTGCTGATTGTATAGCTCTCCCAATCAGCATCATAATTAACAGATGTATAAAGGAATAATACATCCCCAAACTCTGGTGCTCAGCTTATATTCTTCCTCTTCATAAAGGAGGCAAAAACACCAGCATCTCAAACTTCCGCCCAATTGCTCTGCTCTCACCAATCTCCAAAATCCTAGAAAAGTGTATCCATCTTCAACTTATGCCTTTCCTGACCCAAAACAATCTTCTTACACCTACCCAACATGGCATCCGCCTAGGCCATAGCACTATAACTGCTCCACTCTCTTTCCTTGAAACTGTCAATCAAGCCTGAGGTTCAGGACACTTGGTTTCTACTATTTTGCTCGATCTATCTAAAGCATTGAATAATGTTTCCCACAAACACCTTCTCTTTCATCTCTCAAATCTTCATCTCTCACCAAACACTTTATCCTGGTTCTCCTGCTACCTGTCAGACAGATATCAGGCAGTCAAATGGAAGAACTCCACTTCTTCCTTCTTACCTACCCCAACTGGTATACCACAGGGATCCATTTTGGGCCTATGCTTTTTAACATCTTCATCAATAACTTTCACACTGCTATTCCTAATGCCAAAATCATTCAATATGCAGATGATTCAACCTTAGTCTGTTCTGCCTCAAACCTCTCTTGAATTGCTCACTAAAACCCAAACTGCTTTTTCAACCACTGAAAAATGGATGCACTAAAACCACCTCTCTCTCTCAGTGCTAATAAATCTAAAATTCTACTATCCCCCCCATAAAGACTTACTCCTATGACAAAAATGCTTTCAAAGTCCTTAGTCAAACCAACTCACCTGTAGAAGTGGTTCCTTCCGCTAAACTACTTGGCATTAGTATTGACGAACAGCTCAAATTTGATATCCACATTCAACAAAATATTAAGAAAACGCACTAAAAGCTAGGTATGCTGTACAGGAACAATCACTTTCTCTCCTACTCTACTAGGCATACTCTGGCCACTACTTATCTACTTCCTTCCTTATTATATGGAGCCCCTCTCTTAACTAACCTGTCCTCCTCTATCACCTCCAAACTAGAAAACTGCTACAATAAAATCTCTAAATTTGCCACCAAATCCAAAACTTCTACCCATCATTGCCTTATCCTACGATCCTTAAATTGGCTTGAACTCCCAAACTACTTAGACTTCCTCCAACTCACCACTGCACACAGACTTGTATTTAAACCAACAAAATGTCCAGCTCTAACAAATATCTTTCCACTCTACACGCCCAACAGAACTCTCAGATCTGAGACTGAACATCAAAACCTAGTTGCTATCCACAAACCCAAACGTCCAGCTGGCCAACTTCTCCTCTCAGTCTCACTAGGCAAAAAATGGAATTCTCTTCCTTCCTCTCGAAGAACCATACCAAACTCAGAAAACTTCAAAACCCAGTTTTTCAAACACCTGTCCACAAAATGGAAATGCACCTGCCTTCACCCCACCTAATCATTCCAAGTATATTGTCCCCAGAAGGTTCTCCCTCAGGTTCCTACGCTTTCTATAATCTCCCATAGCTAATTTCCTATGAGTGTATCTAAGCTCTCTTTATCTCTTATAGCTACTTATCACATGACTCAACTTTGTAAATATTGTAAATTGCTTCTTACTTTAAAAGTGTGCATGTAAAGTGCATCCACATTTACTTAAATATATGTATGTAAACTGTTTTCACATGAAATACATGAGTGTTTGCTCAAATGAAACTGTATAACACATAAAACCACCCACAATTAATTTTGTTGACTATGCGTGTCATTGAATGTACTTATTTGTAGCTGTATTATATAATGTAAGTTTTATACTTTTGTATCTTTGTATTCTCAACTGTATAATATATCTTGGAGCTTTTCTCCCCAGGCCTCCACTGAAAATGGATCATTTTGGCCCAGTGAACTTCCCTGGTAATCAAACTGAAAATACATAAATAAATAAACACATAAAAATTGAATAATACTTGTCTTTATTGGAACCAGTTGATTATGATTTGGTAGCAACAAGGTACTTCAGTTCTCCTCAGATTATATGATTTTTTTTTGTTGGAGCTGTTGCATTGGATGGATTTGTACCATAATTTCTGCTATACTGGATTGGCAGGTTGCTGCTTATTTGTAGACATGAGTCCTTTACTTGTTCAAATATTTTAATAGTTTAACTTGGCATGTTTTCTGTATGACTTCTATTGTTGTTCATTTGGTAGAAATATTTCTTATGGTTAATTATGTAATTGATCTACTGTTTTGTGATAGCAGTTATTTATTTATTAGAAATGCAGGCTAGTTCTCCACAGTTAACTTCAGATGTAAAGTATTAAAGGCTACACTTCTTACAGTACTATTTTAATTTATCATCTGTGTTTTCACTGCCAACTATAGATTTTTAAATATCTTTATTTTTACTTATCCTATGCTCAGTATGCACAGTACCCTCTTTCTGGAGGGTATCATATTATAGAACTGCATTTTAATGCAGTAAGAGTTATGTGTATTCCTTATGTGTACTATGCAAGGGTTCATTGTTGAAGGGAGTGACAATGCACATACCCCCTTGTTTGATTAGGTCAGATGTTCTATTCTAAAGGTAGTGTGAGTTATAGCATGGGAGTTCTGCTATACTACTGCATATTTAGGAAAGTTGCCAGTGCAGCTGGACCTAAACACAGATTATTAGTATTTCATGGGGTCAAATGGATACAATTATACATGACTAAAAGTGTGGTACAGTGATACAAATGAAAAAAAAAATAAGTGCTACAGTAGGCGTCACTCATACCCTGCCTACAGTCCTATAGGTTTGCAAGAATTTACATCTACAATACCACCATGCAGCAGTCATGCTGCGTGCTGCCTCTATGTAACCCTAGGTATATTCAAACAAAAAGTATGTACATCTGTTTTCTTTACTCTTTCTGTTATGCATGTAGGTCAAAGTGGTTGTGCAAAACAGGTGACATTATGTAAGCTGTCAGTTGCATTAATGGATATGTTGTGACAGAAGAAAGGTTATTTTTATTTCATTTATTCAACATCTACTGAACTGAGCGACCACTGACACTTTTATTCAAAGCAGCAGTGCCTACGAACTGAAGAATGATTCTTTGGAATCTAGGCCTACATTTGAAAATCTCTCTCTTAAGTAATTATTTTCTATCCATACCATGCTGAAAAAGCTGAAGTGCATGCCACTATCATTAATTTACAAATGCTTGCTATTTATGTAATCTCCATGATTTTTTTAATCAAACTTGTGAAAATATTTCAATATTACTTTTCAAGAGTGTAATGAATCACCCTGTATTTTACAAAGAAAAAGGTTAGCATCAAAACTTACTTTTTACTCCATGATTGAACTTAAGGTCTACATAAAAAGAGGCATAACATAATTTTGTTGTATTACTCTTAAGAAATGTGTTTCGCAAGTTCTGAATAAAATAAATTCTATCATTTTCTCATCAAAGTAATCACTTACCTTTCTGAAACCATATTAGATAAACAGAACAGATGCCAATATGATAAAACATATAAGCAACATGATTAATAATGAATATCACTACAGCAAGCATTCAACATTTACCAGTGACTGTACTGATTATTCAAAATTTCAAAAATATAATTAGCTGATTATTTTATTACCCACCGTATTGCTTGGGAAGTATAAAGCACCAGAAATTCATAATTAATAACAACATGAAGGCACAAATAAAGATTATGTAAAACAACTGTAACAAACATGACTTGTCTAAAATATACTTTTGGACAATACAGGTCATTCATTCATTGCAAGTATTGTGAGCTGGAGTTCTAAGGAATCAGTGTTGATCACCATATTTGTGCTGGTATAAACAATCATCCAGCCATTATTTTTTTAATGATTCATTTTATATGCTTATTATAGCATGACTACGCATGGCTCTTTCAGATATTAATGCATGCCTCAGGTGATTACATAGTCTCTGGAACTTCACTCTAGGGCACCACATTCACAAGGGACTCATATTAATTCATAATCCTTTCTCTTTCTGTCTTTTTATAAAGTACATAGATGGCAGGCTGTCCCTGTAGACTCATCTGTAAATAGCTGAGAGTACTGGAGGTTGTTGGTCCCACAAGAAATTTTTCAGCAGAGCAAAATTTTCTTTTCTGTATTCCAGTGCGTATTTTAGGTAACATGAAATAAAGTAACCACACATTGATATTTTTACAATAAATACTATTTAGATACTTTAGTAACATAGTCTTTTTTCTGTTAAAGATGATTATTGACATAGAAAGGTTATCTGCTGTGGGGTCTATATCATAATGTCGAATGATAACAAGTTCAACGCACTAAACTTCGAACTTGAAAGTTTGAAGTACAAAAACATTGAAACGTATAATGGAGATCACCATAGAGTGCGGGAAGGGAAGATTTCTTTTTACTGCACTGTAGTGCGATCTCGTAGTTGTATATTTAAGTAGCGGGGGTGTGGAGGGTGCAGGGGGGCTTGCAGAACATTTTTTGTTTGTTTTGGGTTTTGAATGTTTTTTTTACATTCGATGCTTTTAGACTTCGAACTTTCAAGTTCGAAGTTTGAAGCTTCGAAGTTGTCGGCATTCATCAATCTAATTTAATCCCCTGCTGGGGCATACAATAGTTGAAACAAGTACATCAGAGATAAATGCATACTGTGAGAACATGATGACAGTGTATGTGTCAATCTAGGTTTTTTACAACCGTTTAAGTTTGTAAGTGTGTTTTGTGAATGAATGCCAGAGATTATGTCATTGACGTTTATTTCATTATTTTTACTGAGATAAAATAAGAAGAAAAACAGAGATCTCAAATTGTACCAGAAGGCCCTTAAACAATGTTTTAAATAAATCGTATGAAGGTTGGACGTCAAGCTGGCACCTCGGCGTTCGTGAAAATCTACTGCCAATCATTAGCAGACCAGAGTTCTGCTGTGGTGACCCCTAACTGGGAAAAGCCGAAAGACAAACAACAACAACAACAACATACTTTTAAATGAAACTCATATCTATCTTGCCAATAAATAAATGGTTGCTGTACATCTCTGCAACAGAAATCACATTTTAAGGATGCAGGCAAATAATTCTGGCATACGTATACCTGTGTTTGAGTCTCATATAAAGGCAGAAGGTCCAGAGCTCTTCATTTGAGTCAGACAAACTTTGCATTTGTACATCCAATGTGAAAAACCAATTAATAGAAATGTAGATGTTTAGTCCAGTATTCGGAGACACATGGTAAGAAGATGGATGAGTAGCTTGCTGAGACATCCTTTAAAATTCTATACAGGTGATGAGTTTCATAAATAACTAAACTTAAACAAACTGAGCACTGCATTTGAAGCTGTGGAATCCAGAACAATGCCAGAACTGTGAGGTGGAGCAAAGCTCATGCACCTAATGCAGGAATGCTGTTAGTAAGCTGTATATGAGTTGTTGCTGATGTGTAGCTTAGTACATGGTCTTCATACAGAGGTGGTGCGTGACTTGGAGTGTTAAAAGAAGTGCATAATGTAAGACAATATAAAATGGGGAACATGAGAAAATATTCATAAAAATAGAAACACATGGTTACAAGTTAGCTGTATGACAGGGACATAACATGAAGAGAAATATATGGATAGATATAGAGGTAGCATATTCTGACCATGACGGAATGCTTGGCAGTCTATATGTATGTTTCATGTTACATTTGGAGCAATATGTAAAATGTTACCTGCAATCATAACACAAACCGGATAGAGAAGCTTAAAACCATGTAATGGCCAACTGACTAAAAGATAAAAGATCTGTGGCACAGGGATATATAGGACCTATGTGAAACAAAAACAGATTATTGAGTACATTTATAAAGCAGAGATGTAACATCACTGTACCTATGACATACATTGTACCAGAATACAAGTATTTATGTAAACTTAAAATAAACTATAAGCATAGTTATAAAAACAAAACAAATTGACCTAACAACAACACACATACAAATAAATAAACAACAAAACTATTCTGTAATCTAAAAACATATAATACTGGTATACCACAAGGCTCAACTCTTGGCCTACTCTTCTTTATCATATTTAGCAATGACCCCTATATATCTGTTGGTCCAGCCTCTCTCATACAATATGCTGATGATTCTACACTTATATGTGCATCTAATAATTTGTCTCATCTCCTCTACATCATGTAAGAAGCTTTCTCTTCAGTTGAGAAATGGCTCCATAATGCCAGTTCCATCTCAAATCTAAGAAAAAACAAAACAAAGCTACTGCCATTTTTCCCCAAATCACACATGCTTGATAAAGCAAATTTCAAAAACTTTTCGCTACACAAAATCGAAATTGAAGTAGTTTTCTATACAAAACTTCTCAGAGTGATTACAGTTGATAATCTTAAATTTAACCAGCATGTTCAAAATTACATAAAAAGACTCACGAAAAATTATCAATGCTCTATAGGCAGAAACAATTTCCTTAATAGCACCACCAAAACTACTCTTGCCACTACATACCTTCTGCCATCTCTCCTATATGGTGCACCCATCATAACCAACCTTTAAGCTACAGTTAAAAATAAGCTGGAGTCATGCTATAATAAGACTGCAAAATGTACCACCAGCAAACAGTAACTTAGTCTCCACTATATTTTCATTAAGGCTTTAAATTGGCTCAAACTGCCTTACCCCTCATTGCAGTCAAGTGCGCCTCTAGGCATTTCTGCACTTAACTCCTACTGATGCTTCTAGATATTGCTTGTTCATATTGCATTAATAATTCCAAAACCAAACTACATACAAGCTATCAGAAGATTTCATCTTAAAGCATACATGATGAAAATCACAATTGTATTGATATGTAATCTCTATGTAATGCAGGTAAAAAGATATTGAATATTATTTGTATAATGTTTATTTGTATTGTAATAATTTTCATATTACTCTAAATATCTCAACATTTAGATAACGCAGACAGAACTGCATAGCCTCATATGAAATACCACAGCTGTATAAAGAAAGTCATGCTGGCAGTATGTGTCTTGCTTGAATGTTTACTGAGCTATCATAAGCTGTTTATACAACATTATGAAATTAATATTGATTGCCTTTATTTTGGTTTACAAAATCAAACTGAATGAATGCCAATAATATAAAGATAAATTTATTCTGAATAGTTATCCATTTAAAGTTTTCTAGTAACACTTACGGTTCCACAGATATGAATATTTGTTTGATCTGTAACGTGACAACTTCATTTTTTTAAAAGCTTAAGCCATACCCACTAAAAGTTAAAGGTACACACTCAAAAGATCTGTACTGGAGGGTATTAGTAAATTACATATATCCACACACAATATTATTTACAAAGCCAATGACCTCCCTATTGTTACTTCTATCATGCATTCTTATCAGCCTAATAGACGACCTTGATCTAATAAACAACATTTTGTCATAAACCCCACAAATCCACTGGCCAAACTGTCTACTCATTCATTATCTCTAAAACAAATGGGATTCTATCCTTCCCTTCAAACTGCTACTAAAAGACTAAATAAAACCCGCTTCTGCTACTGCACTACCCCAGGCTGAACTAGTCCCTTTCTCCTTCCACCACTAACATACCTTGACCATGTTTGGTGACAGGGAATTAGTAAAATCTACTTTGTAGCTAAAAATCACATATATATTTGCCTAGGCTAAATTATGTAGTCATCTCTATTCCAAAGAGAGTACTCAGTGTGTTTGATGTCATCTCTATGAAGGCAACTTGTGAATATGTTCTCTGTTGACAATGTTATTTTTCTGTCTGATATAGCTGTCTAAATATGCGCACTATGCATCAGTAGGCTCACACTGTATGAGCTGAAGCTGAATTTTAATTAGTTAATATGTCATTCTTCTGTATTAAACATTGCAATAACTCTGTCCAACTTTAAACACACTAGGTTGGCGTTATCAGGGTTGGGAGGGTGGCCTAATGATTAAGGTGTTTGCCTTACAAACACAAGGTTCAGGGTTTGAGTCTCACAAGGGATAATTGGCTAGGCTTAAAATGGCTCACAAGGGCAGTTAGCTTAGTACTAACCTCTGTCAGTATGAAGCTTTTCTCCTGGACATCTGCTAAAAATGGGATATTATCTCAGTCAGACTTTCCTGGTAAACAAATGTCAAATAAATAAACAACATTGAAATGTTTACACATGGGTGTCTAGAGAGTGTGCAGTGGTAGTTCATTAACCTTCTGCTATAGTAGCTCCACTCTCTGAAGTCTTGATGAAAGCAGACAGTCCACAGTCTTCTTTTCTAGCTGTAATAGCAGACAGTCTACTGACGTGTGGCTTGTGACTGACATTAGTTTGATTGTGTGGTCTATTTGTCAGCACATGTGGCACATTTCTTGCAGGTACATACTAATGACTGCTGCCCTTACAGAGAGGAGACACAACACAAAGATGTTAATAAATGTGTACTGAAAAGTGTAACAATACCGCATTGTAAGGCATGCACAGCATCAACACGATTCCATTACCTTGCTAAAAATGCCATTGTCCTTCTTCCTACATGACTCTGTATTCTTTACTAGCTCTCTGTGTGCTGCAATGTAAAGTTGATCATAATTAAATGTCCATAAAATATACTCCTTGCAAATCACTCACACATACAAAAGTATTATATTATAATCATACCAATATTATTATAAGCCCCTCTGTGCAGCATTCATGGCAGCCATTTAAAACTGTCACACTCAGTGCTACCACACACTGTTGCAAAAAACAACATTGACATTAAAATCTGTATGCAGTAGTGAAATTGTCATGAAGACTAACAGTTATGCTATGGGTACTATGAAATATATGTTGGCACTGTCCTTACCCACTAAGACAACATCTAGCTACAGATCACTGCCTGCATCCAATAAAAATCTTGATACATATGGGGAACAGTAATTGATAGCTGTCACTCCAAAACATATGGTTATAAAGTGCCTGATAGTAGTCACTGTGATATGTCACAATAAAATCATGTTTTAACAGGATGCAAACTGAGCAGGTAAGGAAGTTGGGATTGTATGTAGCGTATAGAGAATGTCACTTATACATTGATCATGCCCGTCTCTTCCTAGTGACACACATCAATACTTTGACAGCTCAAATCATCATAACATTTCCCTGACTGATGACAATTTTGATAGAATGTTGTCCCAGACATCAATTTCTAAATGACCCTTCATTGACATGAAACTACAAATCCTGGTAAACGTGATGCAAAATACATTAAAAGGATAATGTGTCCTTCTAGCACTATGATTGTGCCCACTTTTTCTGCACATCTTGAACCCTACAGACCTCATAATCACAAATGATCTCACGCATGTCATAAACAGAATGGCTACTTTTTTTTATATGGCACATGGTCACTAGCAGCATTTTATTGAAACCTGGGTTAGCTGCAATGGGGTCTGCCTTAGAACATCAACTGACTAGAAAATCAATATTCACATAATCAAGACTGAACATCATAGCTCCACTATCTGGGGCAGTCAGAACATTAACTACCCACAACATTGAACAGTAGCAGTAGGTGTTTGTGCAAGACTATGGTATAGTGGGGAACTGGGCTTTTTCCCCCTGCAAAACAAGATGTTGTTGATCTTTTTACTATCCATATTAGAGGAGCTTCAAAATTCTGATTCTGATGATGTGAACATCAACATTGTGGTATACTGAGTTTGTCACATAGCC
The DNA here is from genome assembly GCF_019279795.1 of Protopterus annectens. NCBI lineage: Eukaryota > Metazoa > Chordata > Ceratodontiformes > Protopteridae > Protopterus > Protopterus annectens. Next base: position 241,494,811 of record NC_056729.1, on the reverse strand, counting down.
CCCGGCACTGCTAGGTGAATCAAAAACTGATGTGTGGTCATGCATGGATATAATTGTTACTGGGCAAATGATTAATGATTTGCACAGTGGGTGGACTAGCACAGGTAACTGCAGCTTCAGAGCACTGTAATTATAGAGGTAAGTAGTTAGATTGCTCAGAGATAGTCAATTAAGATGAAGTTCATTAACTAGGAAAGTGCCAACTTTGTATGAAAAAAAGTATCTGCCATTTGTGTTGGATTCTTATGCGTGCCTTTGTTAAGGGCATGTCACTGTTATTTATTTGAAAACAAACTCATTTTACAAAAAGATATTCAACATTTTTAGAAAGGGAAAAAACTTCATTCACCGTACATGGGGACTTTACTCCTGCAGTTTCTCCTAACTTAATATAAAAGGATCCAATACTGCATCAAGTTGGAGAAAAGGGGAAAAATGGGTCTATATTAAAATCTTGAAGTCTGACAATATCGAATACGATATTGTCGACACAAGAATACTGAAAGCGCACTACATTGAACGTTTAAACGGAAAATCTCTGTAGGGGTAGATTTCCATTTACTTCAATGTAGTGCATTCTTGGAGTTAGTATATTTAAGTAGAGGAGTGTGAGGGGTGCAGGGGGGCTTGCCCCCCCCTGCCTACACACTATTTATTTATTTTTTTAATTTAGTATGTTGTTTTATTTTTTTGGTTTTGATGGTTTAAGACTTCGATCACTAAAGTTCGATCTTTAGTGATTCGAAGTTTTAAACTTTTGAGATTATAATATAGACCCGGAAAAAATGCCAACTATTCGAAATTTAACCAAATTAGTTTTAATCAAATGAACAATGTCCATTTTTATTATATAACATTAATAATGCTCTTTGTCATTCTACTTTTCTTAAATAACTACTGTTTAAGTGCAGATTAAAGTTTTTCTTAGAATGGCAGGCTAAACTGTACATGATTTTCAAATATTAGTGGCTATCGTATGAGCCCTATTGTTGTAGACATCAATGCATGTGCAATATAGAGTTGCACAACTTTACTAAATGAAGAAAAGTTTAATAATATCAGAGAATGCTACTGCTTTTCCAATGAAACGTGACCACCAAGAAGTGAACTAAGCTGCATCAAATTGCAGAATGTAATATTTTTAAATCATAAAAGTGAAAATGAACTACATTTTAATTACTTTTAAATGTAGTATATGAAAAAAGTGTGAAATGTGATATAATTGCCTTTGGTACCATAGAAATAAAGTACAGCTTAAAAGTAGGACTAAACCTTATTCTACAAATGTTGCAGTGTCTACTGCATGAAGATGCACTGGCTTCATCACATGATGATGATGATACCTTATTTGAACAGCAGCTTGTTGAAACATTATTCCTTTTCCTCACCCCTTAAATATGCAACTTATTTATTTATGTCCCTTAAAGGCCATGCTAGGATCTTATTATTATAGATGGCTATATCATATGTAAGATATAATTTCATTTAAAAAACAAAATATAAATAATTATATAAAGTTTCTCAAGAAAGAACAAACCCATTCTCTCTGATGAGTGCCACTCATGCAAAGCTTTCATCTTCTTTGCTCAAGAAGGGACAATGGCAGTGATAATGGGGAGTAAGGGACTAAAATTAAGGATAACTTTCAAATATTTGCTCTAACTCACTTAGAAAGCTAGTGGATCTGCAGGCTTTGCATCAATGTACATTTTCTGAAGAAGAAGACGTATGATCTACTAATGTCCAACATTGTTAACTGACTGCAACATTCAAATATTTGCCAAAATAGCAATAACTTTATGAGAGGCAGGGCAAATTAATGAGGCAAAAAATATACAAATGGTTAATTTACTTATTAGACCTTCATGTATATCATGTCACTCACCTGGGGACATCCAACAGACAGGCAGTGCACTCCATAACCAACTCAGGTTGCTACCAGCAATATAATGAATTAGGAGTCATTGCTTTGGCTATATTTGGAATAAAAACTGGATTTCATTTTGGTGATGCTCTTTCCCAGTGGAGTACTAAGGAAAGTAGTTTATAAAAGAAAACATGTAATTCTGAGATTCTTCTGCCAGAAGAGACTGCAGTCAGAAAAAGAACCTGACAGAAACAATTGCAACTTGGCTAAATATGCAGGTTCAGTAGGGGATACAGTTATCTTTTAAAACATCAAGTTCATATGACCAGGAGTGAAGACATGTCCTCTTGAATGCCTTAAGTGAAGCACTCCCCCAGTAGCCAAGGAAGGCAGCCAAGACAGAAGAATCAGATGCTATCTCTGTGATAGTTGGAAGACATTCAGATGCTGTAGAACCATGACACAGGACTGTTGTATAAGCCACCTTGTAAAAGTAGACAAAGTAGTCTAAATGTAACTGTTGTTGAGCAAAAGCTTTAAACCCTATGTCAAAATCTATAAAACATATATTTTCCACTTCTCTATCTAAAATTTGATTGCATTAGATTTTTCATCTTCTTTTTTGATATTTAATACTCTCAGATAAAAAAAGTATAGATAGAAATAAAAATTATGTCCTCCCACTGAGATGCATAGAATTTTTATTTCTGAATATAAAATGTTGCCTACTTTTTATGTCAGAAATGATTTCTAAAGATGTGATAGCTATGGTAGTAGAGAGACATTAGATCATTATGACTGAAAATTAAGCCTGTCTGGGACACGATGGGGCTATTATAAGAGATCTCACCTCATCCTGTCATGCTTTCAAGGCAGCATGCTGGATTAATGGCCAAGTAATAAAGGCATGCATCAATGTTTGGGTCTAATAAATGGGAAAAGCACTTACCCTTCTACACTCCAAACTGTCTCACGTGGCTTCAGGGAAAAGAAAGTTCTGAGTTAATTGCCAAGGTGAGTAGCAAACAGATCCACCTCTACCAGACTCTACAATTGAGTTATCCAAAAAATATATTTCAATCCAGTTTCCATTTCTAGGCCAATGTGATTTTCTTGCCTATTGAATCTAGAAAGAACATACTATGGAGGGAAACCTACTGCTCCTAGAATGTAGCCCACAGGGTGGGTATAAATTTCAGGAGGGAAAAACTGTCTACCTGGAAAGAATTGTGCTTCTTGGAGGCTCAGGAAGTTGTCCTCAAAAGGACTTTTCAGTAGATGATTCCTTTTTGTGTCTGTCTCCTTGTTGGGAGTGGGCTCTAGCTGCAGTACTAGAACCAGAGTGGAGGTGACGCTTTTGAACCATGAGCCTTCCATGGTGATGGAGGTGGGGCAGTGGTTTCCAGTATGGGTCTTTGGTTAAATGACCCAGTAAAAAATCGAAAGAACGTACAATGGAGGGAACCTATTGCTCCTAGAGTGTAGCCCACAGGGTGGGTATAGATTTCAGGAGGGAAAATCTCTACCTGGAAAGAATTGTGCTTCTTGGAGGCTCAGGAAGTTGTCCTCAAAAGGACTTTTCAGTAGATGATTCCTTTTTGGGTCTGTCTCCTTGTTGGGAGCAGTCTCTAGTTCCAGTACTAGAACCGGTGTGGAGGTGACCCTTTCGAACCATGAGCCTTCCATGGCGATGGAGGTGGGGCAGTGGTTTCCGGTCTGTTTCTTCGGTTGAATGACCCAGTACAAAACAGAAAGAAAGTATAAGGGAGGGAAACCTACTGCTCCTACAGTGTAGCCCATAGGGTGGGTATAAATTTCAGGAGGGAAGAACACTCTACCTGGAAAGAGTCGCGCTTCTTTGAGGCTCAGGAAGTAGTCCTCAAAAGGACTTTTCAGTAGATGATTCCTTTTTTGGGGTCTGTCTTCTTGTTGGTAGTGGGCTCTTGTTCCAGTATTAGAACTGGTGTGAAGGTGACCCTTTCGAATCATGAGCCTTCCATGGTGATGGAGGTGGGGCAGTGATTTCCAGTCTGGGTCTTTGGTTGAATGACCCAGTAAAAAATAGAAAGAACGTACAAGGGAGGGAAACCTACTGCTCCTAGAGTGTAGCCCACAGGGTGGGTATAAATTTCAGGAGGGAAGAACACTCTATCTAGAAAGAATCACACTTCCTGGAGGCACAGAAAGTAGTCCTAAAAGGACTTTTCAGTAGATGATTCCTTTTTTGGGTCTGTCTCCTTGTTGGGAGTGGGCTCTACATCCAGTACTAGAACCAGTATGGAGGTGACTCTTTTGAACCATGAGACTTCCACGGCGAAGGAGTTGTGGCATTGTTTTCTGGTCTAGGTCTTCGGTTGAATGACCCAGTTAAAAATAGAAAGAATGTACAAGGGAGGGAAACCTACTGCTCCTAGAGTGTAGCCCATAGGGTGGTATAAATTTCAGGAGGGAAGAAAACTCTACCTGGAAAGAATTACACTTCTTGGAGGCTCAGGAAGTTGTCCTCCCAAGGTCTTTTCAGTGGATGATTCCTTTTTTGGGTCTGTCTATTTGTTTGTTCCAGAACTAGAACCGGTGTGGAGGTGACCCTTTCGAACCTTGAGCCTTCCATACTGATGGAGGTGGGGCAGTGGTTTCTAGTCTGGGTCTTTGGTTGAATGACCAAGTAAAAAATAAAAAGAACGTACAAGGTAGGGAAACCTACTGCTCCTAGAGTGTAGCCGATAGGGTGGGTATAAATTTCAGGAGGGAAGAACACTCTACCTGGAAAGAATTGAGCTTCTTGGAGGCTCAGGAAGTAGTCCTCAAAAGGACTTTTCAGTAGATGATTCCTTTTTTGGGTCTGTCTCCTTGTTGGGAGCGGGCTCTAGTTCCAGTACTAGAACCGGTGTGGAGGTGACCCTTTCGAACCATGAGCCTTCCATGGCGATGGAGGTGGGGCAGTGGTTTCTGGTCTGGGTCTTCGGTTGAATGACCCAGTAAAAAATAGAAAGAACGTACAAGGGAGGGAAACCTACTGCTCCTAGAGTGTAGCCCACAGGGTGGGTATAAATTTCAGGAGGGAAGAACACTCTACCTGGAAAGAACCGTGCATCTTGGAGGCTCAGGATGTAGTCCTCAAAAGGACTTTTCAATAGATGACTCCTTTTTTGGGTCTGTCTCCTTGTTGGGAGTGGGCTCTAGTTCCAGTACTAGAACAAGTGTGGAGGTGACCCTTTCGAATTATGAGCCTTCCATGGTGATGGAGGTGGGGTAGTGTTTTCCAGTCTGGGTCTTTGGATGAATGACCCAGTAAAAAATAGAAAGAACGTACAAGGGAGGGGGACCTACTACTCCTAGAGTGTAGCCAACATTGTTGGTATAAATTTCAGGAGGGAAGAACACTTTACCTTGAAAGAATTACACTTCTGGGAGGCTCAGGAAGTAGTCCTCAAAAGGACTTTTCAGTAGATGATTTCTTTTTTGGGTCTGTCTCCTTGTTGGGAGCGGGCTCTAGATCCAGTACTAGAACCGGTGTGGAGGTGACCCTTTCGAACCATGAGCCTTCCATGGCGATGGAGGTGGGGCAGTGGTTTCCGGTCTGGGTCTTCGGTTGAATGACCCAGTACAAAATAGAAAGAATGTAAAAGGGAGGGAAACTTACTGCTCCTACAGTGTAGCCCACAATGTGGGTATAAATTTCAGGAGGGAAGAACACTCTACTGGGAAAGAATCGCGCTTCTTTGAGGCTCAGGATGTAGTCCTCAAAAGGACTTTTCAGTAGATGATTCCATTTTTTGACTCTGTCTCCTTGTTGGAAGTGGGCTCTAGTTCCAGTATTAGAACTGGTGCGGAGGTGACCCTTTTGAACCATGAGCCTTCCATGGCGATGGAGGTAGGGCAGTGTTTTCTGGACTGCGTCCTCGGTTGAATGACCCAGTAAAAAATAGAAATAACGTGCAAGGGAAGGAAACCTACTGCTCCTAGATTAGCCCACAGGGTGGGTATAAAGTTCAGGAGGGAAGAGCACTCTACCAGGAAAGAATTGCACTTCCTGGTGGCTCAGGAAGTAGTCCTCTAAAGGACTTTTCAGTAGATGATTCCTTTTTTGGGTCTGTCACATTGTTGGGAGAGGGCACTAGTTCCAGTACTAGAACCGATGTGGAGGTGACCCTTTCGAACCATGAGTCTTCCATGGCGATGGTGGTGGGGCAGTTGTTTCCAATCTGGGTCTTCGGTTGAATGACCCAGTACAAAATAGAAAGAATGTACAAGGGAGGGAAACCTACTGCTGCTAGTGTGTAGCCCACAGGGTGGGTATAAATTTTAGGAGGGAAGAACACTTTACCTGGAAAGAATCGCGCTTCTTGGAGGCTCAGGAAGTAGTCCTTAAATGGACTTTTCAGTCGAAGATTCCTTTTTTGGGTCTGTCTCCTTGTTGGGAGTGGGCTCTAGTTCCAAAACTAGAACCAATGTGGAGGTGACCCTTTCGAACCATGAGCCTTCCATGGTGATGGAAGTGGGGCAGTGGTTTCCGGTCTGGGTCTTCGGTTGAATGACCCAGTAAAAAATAGAAAGAATGTACAAGGGAGGGAAACCTACTGCTGCTAGAGTGCAGCCCACAGGGTGGGTAAAAATTTCTGGAGGGAAGAACACTTTACCTTGAAAGAATCGTGCTTCTTGGAGGCTCAGGATGTAGTCCTCAAAAGGACTTTTCAGTTAATGATTCCTTTTTTGGGTCTGTCTCTCTCTTGGGACCGGGATCTAGTTTCAGTACTAGAACCAGTGTGTTGGTGACCCTTTCAAACCATGAGCCTTCCAGGGCAATGGAGGTGGGGCAGTGGTTTCCTGTCTGGGTCTTCGGTTGAATTACCCAGTAAAAAATAGAAAGAACGTACAAGGGAGGGAAACCAACTACTCCTAGAGTGTAGCCCACATGGTGGGTATAAATTTTAGGAGGAAAGAACACTCTAACTGGAAAGAATTGCGCTTCTTGGAGGCTCAGGAAGTAGTCCTCAAAAGGACTTTTCATTAGATGATTCCTTTTTTGGGTCTGTGTCTTTGTTGGGAGCAGGCTCTAGTTCCAGTACTAGAACTGCTGTGGAGGTGACTCTTTCAAACCACGAGCCTTCCATGGCGATGGAGGTGGGGCAGTAGTTTATAGTCTAGGTCTTCGGTTGAATGACCCAGTAAAAAATAGAAAGAACATACAAAGGAGGGAAACCAACTGCTCCTAGAGTGTAGCCCACAGGGTGGGTATAAATTTCAGGAGGGAAGGACACTCTACGTGGAAAGAATCGCGATTCTTGGAGACTCAGGAAGTAGTCCTCAAAAGGGCTTCTCAGTAGATGATTCCTTTTATGGGTCTGTCTCCTTGTTGGGAGCGGGCTCTAGTTCCAGCACTAGAACCAGTGTTTAGGTGACCCTTTTGAACCATGAGCCTTCCATGGTAATGGAGGTGGGGCACTGGTTTCTGGTCTGGATCTTCGGTTGAATGACCCAGTAAAAAAATAGAAAGAACGTACAAGGGAGGGAAACCTACTGCTCTAGAGTGTAGCCAACAGGATGGGTATAAATTTCAGGAGGAATGAACACTCTACATGGAAAGAATTACACTTCTTCGAGGCTCAGGAAGTAGTCCTCAAAAAGACTTTTCCGTAGATGATTCCTTTTTTGGGTCTGTCTCCTTGTTGGGAGCAGGCTCTAGTTCCAGTACTAGAACCGGTGTGGAGGTGACCCTTTTGAACCATGAGCCTTCCATGTGGATGGAGATGGGGCAGTGGTTTCCAGTCTGGGTCTTCAACTGAATGACCCAGTAAAAAAAAGAAGGAACGTACAAGGGATAGAAACCTACTGCTCCTAGAGTGTAGCCCACAGGGTGGGTATAAATTTCAGGAGGGAAGAACATTCTACCTAGAAAAAATCTCGCTTTTTGGAGGCTCAGGAAGTAGTCCTCAAAACAACTTTTCAACAGATGATTCCTTTTTTGGGTCTGTCTCCTTGTTGGGAGCGGGCTCTAGTTCCAGTACTAGAACCGGTGCGGAGGTGACCCTTTTGATCCATGAGCCTTCTGTGGCGATGAAGGTGGGGCAGTGGTTTCCAGTCTATGTCTTCAGTTGAATGACCCAGTAAAAAATAGAAATAACGTACAAGGGAGGGAAACTTACTGCTCCTACAGTGTAGCCCACAGGGTTGGTATAAATTTCAGGAGGGAAGAACACTTTACCTGGAAAGAAGTGCGCTTCTTTGAGGCTCAGGAAGTATTCCTCAAAAGGACTTTTCAGTAGATGATTCCTTTTTTTGGTCTGTCTCCTTGTTGGGAGCGGGCACTAGTTCCAGTGCTAGAACCGGTGTGGAGGTGACCCTTTCAAACCATGAGCCTTGAATGGCAATGGAGGAGAGGCAGTGGTTTCCGGTCTGGGTCTTCAGTTGAATGACCCAGTACAAAATAGAAAGAATGTACAAGGGAGGGAAACTTACTGCTCCTACAGTGTAGCCCACAGGGTGGGTACACATTTCAGGAGAGAAGAACACTCTACCTGGAAAGAATCATGCTTCTTTGAGGCTCAGGAAGTAGTCCTCAAAAGGACTTTTCAGTAGATGACTCCTTTTTTGGGTCTGTCTCCTTGTTGGGAGCGGGCTCTAGTTCCAGTACTAGAACAGGTGTGGAGGTGACGCTTTCGAATTATGAGCCTTCCCTGGCGATAGAGGTGGGGCAGTGGTTTCTGGTCTTGGTCTTTGGTTGAATCACCCAGTAAAAAATAGAAAGAATGTACAAGGGAGGGAAACCTACTGCTCCTAGAGTGTAGCCCACAGGGTGGGTATAAATTTCAGGAGGGAAGAACACTCTTCCTGGAAGAATCGTCCTTCTTGGAGGCTCAGGAAGTAGTCCTCAAACTGACTTTTCAGTAGAAGATTCTTTTTTTGGGACTGTCTCCTTGTTGTGAGCGGGCTCTAGTTCCAGAACTAGAACCAGTGTGGAGGTGACCCTTTCGAACCATGAGCCTTCCATGGCGATGGAGGTGGGGCATTGGTTTCTGGTCTGGGTCTTTGGTTGAATGACCAGGTAAAAAATAGAAAGAACATACAAGGGAGGGAAACCAACTACTCCTAGAGTGTAGCACACATGGCGATGGAGGTGGGGCAGTGGTTTCTGGTCTGTTTCTTCGGTTGAATGACCCAGTACAAAACAGAAAGAAAGTATAAGGGAGGGAAACCTACTGCTCCTACAGTGTAGCCCATAAGGTGGGTATAAATTTCAGGAGGGAAGAACACTCTACATGGAAAGAGTCGCGCTTCTTTGAGGCTCAGGAAGTAGTCCTCAAAAGGACTTTTCAGTAGATGATTCCTTTTTTGGGTCTGTCTCCTTGCTGGAAGTGGGCACTAGTTCCAGTTTTAGAACTGGTGTGGAGGTGACCCTTTCGAACCATGAGCCTTCCATGGTGATGGAGGTGGGGTAGTGGTTTCCTGTCTAGGTCTTCTGTTTAATGATCCAGTAAAAAATAGAAAGAACATACAAGGGAGGGAAACCTCCTGCTTTTAGATTGTAGCCCACATGGTGGCTATACATTTCATAAGGGAAGAACACTCTACCTGGAAAGAATCTTGCTTCATGGAAACTCATGAAGTAGTCCTCAAAAGGACTTTTCAGTCGATGTTTCGTTTTTTGGGTCTGTCTCCTTGTTGGGAGCGTTCCCTACTTCTAGTATTAGAACCAGTGTGGAGGTGACCCTTTCGAACCATGAGCCTTCCATGGCGATGGAGGTGGGGCAGTAGTTTCCAGTCTAGGTCTTCGGTTGAAT
>NC_056729.1:241355163-241480163 GCF_019279795.1 Protopterus annectens | reverse complement strand
GTCGTGTGACCTTGGAGTTGGTATATATAAATAGGGGGGTTGTGGGGATCACATTGTTTAAAATCTGTACTTTTTGTGTTTATCTTCTTCTTTTAAAGGAGGATGCACCCCCCATACCCCCTAACTATATATACCAACTCCAGGGTTGCACAACATTGGGGAGGGGGACAAATCCCAGATTTATGCCTTGAATACTGGTTTTTGATCAAATGAAATTTCGATCAAATGAGTTTCAGTCAAATGGTCTTTTGATCAAATGAAGTAGACCTATATATATATATATCTATAGATATATATATCTATATATATATATATATATATATATATATATATATATATATATATATATATATATATACACAGATATATATATATATATATATAGATAGATATACATGTGACTACGCATACACTCGCAGAGATATGTACAGTATGATACTTATGTAGTAGGTGCACACAATATGGAAAAGGCACTATGCCTACAGTTAACACTCTAACAACTGGATACTGGATGAGCCACCCATACAAATGACATTCGGTGCCTGCAACATATACCCACAGAGAGGCCATAGGATAAAACACTACACACAGGTTTGCAGAAAAGGAATACCTTTATTTGTGTACTATTACACATGTATATGCTATGTCACATAGCTGTTCAGACACTGACATCCATATCAACAGAGTAATGCAACTGTGAAACAGTTATAATAAGTTGCTGTCCAGGCCAAGCCCTCCAAATCGTACAATAGTGAAGACAGACTGGGCCACAGAATACCACACAATCAACAGTAAGTGATGCATAGTCCAGTAGTCTCCATCTACACTCTGTACACAATCACTAGCTGGTAAAGACTTCTGTTGACCAAATGGCATGTAACTGTTACATAACAAGGTATAACTGAGACCAACACAGGCACACTGGCAAACAGAACGGTCTGTATGGCAGGAGGCAGTAGGCCTGCAGTAACCCACTTTATGTAAGTAATGTCAAAATAGGTGAAATTTATGGTACTGTACATCCAGATACCTTAAGGCAGCTCATCCCTGATACCCCTACATTTTGTAACAGCCTAGGTTATGTATGGTGCATCCCCACTAGACTCAATAATACAGGGCCATATACCACTGTTACATATACTGGCCTCAAGAGTGCATATGGGCACACATGTATTGTTTAGGTGAAGCCCACAAATATATGGCCCCAGCCCCACTGTATATGTGGGGGATACAACAGCAGTGGGCTGCTGGCAGGAATGGCAGCATGGTATACATATATGTGCATATGTATCGCTATCTGTATATGTGTAGACATATAATGCTCTGTATATGTATATATCTGAGTGTGTATATGCATATCTATGAACATATATATGTCGATATGTACTTGTGTAATTATCTATATAGATATCTGGATATTCATATGTACATATATATTCACCATATGTCCTGAACATGGGGTGTAGCCCCTATATTCCCAACTTCGTAGTCCAAGGGGATGTCAGGTATGTATAGCGGGTATATTAGTAGACTATTGCTACTGTAGCAGGGATTGTCTTCACAGACTTGGTGTGGGTGGGAGGTCACATCTGCTTTTCACATCTGCGCCATTGGCTACTGACAGACATCCTAAGGACATCAAAGTACAGTATCGCTGCAAGCACGTAATGCTCCTGTGGACTACAGCAGAGATATTGGCCAATACATGTGGATATTCTGACACACTCTTTACAGTCCAGAGGTTTACACAGAACCCCTTAGTGCAGAACATGTGGACCAAGCCTGACAATATGGATCTTAACAGCCATGTAGATGGGTATAACACATAACTACTGGAATACATTCACCCCCATAGGTTATGCATTCACACACCCCTTTTTGTCCTGATGCATAATATCTGCTGGTACAGAGGTGCCATGGCCACATACTACCCACTACATATTGACATATATCTGTACAGCATCCCACCATTCTGTTTAACATACATGACTGTTAAGGGGGTCCAGTAGCAGTACATCTGGAAAATATCTGGACATGACATCTCACTGGGTAAGTACACTAAGCTGCTTGGCATGTAACAAAGCACTGTTCAGGCAACAGGCAGACTGGCTCAACGCTGGTCTACAACTCCTATGGGAGAATGCACATGTACCTGCATATATAGCAGGCTCTACAGGCATGTGACAGCACAGGGTAAGATACACTTGTGTGAAAGTGCATAACCACAACCATTGTGAACACAGCCACAGCCACATATGGTAAGCTAGCATAATATTACAGTATATGGACTATCTGTCCAACACCATCCTCATATATGCCACGCATACACTAACCCTACATATACTGGGCTGCTACACAGTGTGGCCTGATGCCTGTCTGCAGTAAGGGGCATGTGTGTGTATGGTCCTACAAACATGTAAGCCAATACGGTAACATACATTGGAGCAGCATATAACTTCAGATAGGGTGGGACATTAAATGATGACATCTACCACAGTCTGTACACAGGCTAAGGTACATATTAACAATACAGACACTATCAACATTCACCAGAAGTACACAGACATTAGTATTGTACAAACAACCACAGAATGTCCAGGTTATGTCATCAGTTATAACCCCTATTGTACATAACATATGCAGCAGTCTGACTTCTCACTGGCTTGTTATCACATATGATGGAACTAATTATGGTGTACAGTACATATGCACCTCTTAATGCATGACATATGTACAAAGGCTGACAGAGTCATGGCTGGAAGCACATACACAGGGCCAGTGTTGACATGTTGCTGTGATAACATCATGCATTTACTGTTGCAACAGGGTTTGTTGCAACATATGTCCTATGAGGGATATGAAGTAAGCAACTGTCACGGCTTTCACCATCTACAGACTGCACACCTTACACTGCCTTCTGCAGTTCACAGATACATGCTCTGTGGGTAACACATGAAACCAAAGGCAATACACACTGCCCAGTCTGCAGATGACCCTACAGATGGGGAGTCCTCGTAAACATAGAACTGACATGGCAGGTATTAATACATGTAGGACAGCCATATCCGCACACACCTAGTTAAACCAACATTACTCTGAATGCAGTATAGCAGCACTTACAGTCTGTATTCAGGTTAGGCACATCCTCCTCCTGTATGTTGGCCTGTTTCCACAGTGTATGTTGTAAGAAGTAAATCCCCAATCTATCTGAGATGAGGTTTGCCAAACAACAGATTGAGTTCCTGCTCACAGTGATTGAAAAGGCCCAACACCAACATGATGTTCCTTTAATATTTGAGTGTGTTTCCATGCAATTGGCTATAGGAATGTTACCACAGCTGTTCCACATGCAATCAGCTAGGGGAGGGCTGCAATTCATGCAGAGACCATCAGCTGATCATGAGCATTACCTAAAATACACTTGCTGCTGCTTAAGCAAAGCAGGTGTAGATCTTCACATCCACCAGTGAGGGAGTGTGAAGAGCAGACAGAGGCAAAGACAAGTCAGGGAGGGGTGGGAAAGTAAAATGTAAGCATGTCTGTGTCACACACCTACCAGCACAGGGTATCAAACCCATGACGTGCAGTGCTATCACAGTTCTATGCAGTTATTGGATGCGCCACATAGGTTACCTGTTGTGGAGCCCTCAGAACATATATTTGATGGTGAGTAACATCTGCAACAGGGATATGGTAGCTATACAGCAGGTGAAGTACACGTGCCTGTCCACATGACCAAGTGCCAGCATCAACACAGCCACACTCTCACAGGGACGCACACACATTGACACACTTGGCAGAGCCAAGATTACAACTCATCACTAGTGAGATTGCCAGAACACATTACTGTGCAGGTATCACATGCACCACATGGATCATATGGAGGTTATATGGGCAAATGGTATGGGGAGGTGTCTGACATCAGACAGCATGCTTCAGTATGCCAATGGGGGGTTGTAGTGAGTGTGGATGCGATCATACACATCATATAACACACACACAAACACACAGGGTGCCAATACTGTCATGCATGGAGGCATTTCTACACAGGTGTGTGGTGGTCAACTGTGCCAGGTGGGTTTACAAGGCTAGGTGATGGGTATACCTTGGCATCAGGCCACATGACAATGGTCTGAATTGTGGTGCAGGGCTGTAGTTTCTGCATTTGCCCACACAGTTGGATATTGTATCCTCCATCCAGTCACCTGGATGACTATTGTGTGTGGCCACTGCTGTGCATCGCTTGCCATGTATGTGTTCCTTAGTCCATGACATGGACGGTGTCTGGGATGTGCACACCTCCCACCTGCATGTACCGTGACATGTGGAACTGTACCTGGGGTGTCTGGCCCATGTTGTGTGCACAGACTATCATCAGATGTCCCAGTCTTGGCCACCTGTGACAGGAACTGCTAACGTACAGCAGGTTTACCCTGCACCTACATTGATAGCATGCTAATGGCATTCCCTGGTGTGAGTGGCATCTGTCCATAAAGGGCATGTTTTCATGCATGGCATGTTCTTTGTGCGTCACATGTGATTGGATCACAGGTGTTGCAGGTGTCCAGTGGGAAACATGAGGAAGGTGCACTGTCTGCATGTATGTGCCTATCAGACAGATGGACAGGGTGCCATGCCCTCTGTAGCCCACTGCAACCACTCCATAGTTACTCTCAGTGGCTAATATGCACTGTACTACCCACATATTGGCTGTTGCCTAGGCATGTGTGTGTGTGTGTGTGTGTGTGTGTGTGTGTGTGTGTGTGTGTGTGTGTGTATGAGACATGGGTTGACAGTGTGCTCTGTGTAATACTGGGGTTTCTAACTGTGATTGCCTGGCCTTAATGTCACATGTATGGGTATGGATTTGCACCCCAGCTTCTCAGCAATTTCACATCTGTTATCCTTGTATGGTGGACACTGTGATATATACTAGGGCCACCATATAAGACATTTGCAAAACCCACTCCACATTGGGCCCAGGTTTCACACACTCACACCCAACACCACACAGGATACAAGTTATACACACACACACACACACACACACACACACACACACACACACACACACACACACACACACACACACACACACACACACACACCTATCATGTCTGGGAGTAGAACCTCTACCTAACTAGTTTATTACACTACACCACTACACAGTTATAGTGTCTGGGAGTAGAAACTCTACCTAACTAATGTATTACACTACAGCACTACACAGTTATAGTATGTGTCATGGAGATTACTGGAGTATTCCTTCCCCAAAGGTGTATATCACATTGGATGACATCAGCAGGATTTCCAAAGTAGAACATTTGAATTGTAATGAGTGTGGCTAGGCAAAAATACATTGCTCCCTACACAGACAGCGACACATACACACAAAACATCCACAACCAACGTGTGTGGGTAGGGAACCCTAACAAAGGTCTATGTTACACTATAGCTTGGGGCTGTTATAGGACAAACCACATGGATTACTAGAGAATTTTTTTCACCAAAGGTGTATTTCACAATGAATGACATCAATTGCCAAAGGAGGACATTTGAAACGTACTGAGTGTGACTAGCCTAAAGTGCATTGCTCCCTACACAGACATTGAAACACACACAGCATATCCACAACCAACATGTGCGGGTATAGAACCCTTAACAGAGGTCTATATCACAATATAGTATGGAGCTGTTATAGGACGCACCATAGGGATTACTGGAGAGCTCCTTCTCTAAAGGTGTATTTCACAATGAATGACATCAGCTGGATTGCCAAAGTAGGGCATTTGAAATGTACTGAGTGTGACTAGCATAAAATGCATTGCTCCCTACACAGACATTGAAACACACACAAAACATCCAGAACTGCCATGGGTGGGAATAGAACCCTACCAGAGCTCTATATCACACTGCAGCAGTATGCAGTTACAGCACACGCTATTGAGATTATTGGGCTACAACCTTCACAGAGGTGTACGTCTAGGTGGATGACATCAGCAGCCTTGCCAAAGTTGAGCATTTGAATTGTAGGGAGTGTGACTACTCTCAAAAGCATAGCTTTCTACACATACAGACACAAACACACTTGTCAGTTCTGGCATTAGAACACCTAACTAACTAATTTATCACACTACAGCAGTACACAGTTACAGGACACACTGCAGATATTATTGGGCTACAACCTTCACAGAGATGTATTTCTAGGTGGATGACATCAGCAGCCTTGCCAAAGTTGAGCATTTGAATTGTGGGTAGTGTGACGACCCTAAAAAGCATTGATCTCTATACAGACAGAGTCATACAGACACCTGCTAGGTCTAGAATTAGAAAACCTACCTAATTAATTTATCATACTACAGCAGTATGCAGTTACAGGACGCGCTATGGAGATTACTGGACTACAACCTTCACAGAGTTGTATTAATAGGTGGATGACATCAGCAGCCTTACCAAAGTAGTGCATTTCAATTGTAGAGAGTGTGACTACCCTAAAAAGCACTGCTCTCTACACAGACAGAGACACACACAAACACACTTAGCAAGTCTGGGATTAGAACTCCTGCCTAACAAGTTTATTACACTACAGCAATATGCAGTTATGGGATGCGCCACACAGATTACTGGGCTAAAATTCTCCCAAAGGTGTATTTCACAGTGGATGACCTCAGAAGGCTTGTCAGAGTAGGGCTACTGGGAGGGCAGTGTGTGTGCATGGGCGATAACCCATTCATCTAGATGTTGACACACCACATGTGGGCACACACAGGGTCATATTTCATGAGATACATGTATACAGATGCTAGATGACACCTTCCTTGTACAATCATGTTGCACAGCTAACACATGCACCACATAGTCTGTACTGCTGACAGATAACAGTGGCTAGTATCTACAGTGAGTAACATCTGAACCTCATGTGGTTGTGGCCCTTTGGCTGTGTGCTGGGTGGGCTAGGCCTGTATGGCTCCTTGTCACAGTCTCCCTCTTCCACACATCTATGTACATCTACTTTTGTTTTATTATAGTGTGCTGTTCTTAGATATACGTCTGTATTTCTATCCACTGTGTGTGCAAGGCATGTGTGGTGCATACTGATCTGCGACTGCCAGTTATGTCTTGTTCACTGGTGTTTGCAGACACGGCTTTCATATGTGTGAGCATGCCCAGTATGACCTTTCAGTGTGTTGTTGACTGACATTGCCTTCATTTCTCGAAGTGTGTGAGTTTGCCCAGTATGCCCGTCTGTACTGAATGTGTGGATCAAGTCCAGGTAGTCTGTATTGCAGTGCTGACCTATGTGTTGTACACCTACAGGTAACATACCGTTTCTGCATGGTGTCCGTCGGTCACATAGCATTGACTGTTACTACATTTCTACATGGGATGGGGGGGCACACGCGCACCTGTTTCTACATTTCTTCACAGGATTGGAGAAACACACCTGACTATTACTACATGTCTATGTGGGATTGGGGGCACACCTGACATTTGTACACATTTGCTATGACTGAACTGGTATGTCAGGTACTCCAATTCATTCTGTAGTCTTATCTATCATGCTGCCTAGAGGCATATCAGTGTACTACAGATCTTAGCTTTTATTTACCTACATATTAGTTTCAGACTTCCTACCCTTCAGAAGTGACATCCCACTGCCTGACCTACTGTCATCTGTCTGTGTAGGCCTGGGGGGGGTTACCCATAGTCATAATTCAGAGGCCATAGCACAGCTTTTGTTTGTGTTTGTCTATACCTGTCCTTCTGGCTGTGACTGTTGTTGGGTATGTGAACCCCCCCCTGACTGGCATGTGTGAGTCACTTACCTTGCAGGTGTCTCAGTATTGAGGATGGTGCTGCAGGGCTGCCTATGTTGGATGCACATAGTGCACTCCCTACTCATGGTTGAGCACAGGTAGTGTAATGTTTGGCATCCCTTTTACTGTATATGAGAGTTGGAGAGAGTTGTCATTCCCTGGGTCCCTCCTGTGTCAATGTTTGTGCTATGCATTGCCTCTTTGCTAAGGCCAGGGCATACTGGACATGCCTCCTTCTGCCTACTGGGGTAGGCTCAGGTTGTTCCTCCTCCAAGTCACTCTGTGCCTGTGCAGGCCTTGTCAATGGTGGGGGACTGTGTGGCCCTGCCACGTGCTGTTCCTGCTGCAGCTGTTTCTGCAGGATCATATTGTGTAGCATTAAACATACAAGGACAATTTGAGTACATGTAGCTGGTGAGTACTGCAAGGCTCCACCAGATGTGTCCAGGCACTGGAACCGTGACTTGACCATCCCAAACACATCAAAAAACAAACTATGAACACTGTAAATCTCTTCTTCATTCTCAATTTTTTCCAAAAATTGGAAATGTAATAGATCTCCTACCTAGATCCTCTAGTCCCATCCCCCCCCATCCCCCCCCCCTTTCCTTCTCTTCCTATCCCCTCTTCCTTCTCTTCTTCATTATCCTCTCCTCCCTCCTAACTAAACCCTTTTTTTTTCTTCCAAGTGCTATGCTCTCTCACCTTATCTCTCTTCTCTTTTTCTCAAGGTGGTCTCCTGGACTCAACCACAAATGGATAATTATCTGTTCTTTTTCTATCCTCTTCTGACACCTCTAATCATGGAGTTTTCTCCCCGGCCCACTGAAAACGGGCTTTCGGGCCCAGTGGACTTCCCCGGTTATCAAACTGGAAATAAATAAATAAATACATAAATAAATAAATAAATGCTATACTATAAGTCTGCTCTGTGCATGTGCCTCATTATGGAGTTCTTGTTCTGGTGTGTGTGCATTTCTGATGGGTATCATCAGCCTTGGCTCCAGTGCATATCCAGCATCCCCCACTAGGTGACCGTCAGGGATGTCCCTATTGGAAAATCTATAGTGCAGCTGCATCACATGCCATATGCGGGAATTGTGATAGCTTCCGGGGCAGCCAGCACACACATTCATTATTATGGCATAGGCATCGCACATGACCTGGAAGTTGATGTAGAGCAAGCCCTTGCGGTTGATGTAGACCCTACCCCACTCACCAGGTGGTGCTTTGATGCATATGTGTGTGCAGTCTATAGCACCCACTACCTCAGGGTATTCTGCTATTTGGTGGAACAGTTGCATATTGCTGGCCAACGCCTCTCAGGTGTTGGGGAAATATACGTGCTCACTGACATGTGCTGACATGGCATCCAGGAACTGGTGGAGTACCCAGGATTCTGATGCCTGTGAGATCCCCATCATATCCCCAGTTGGCCTTTGGAAGGTACATGTAGCTAGTATTCTTAAGCCTACACATACCTTGGTATCCACTGGGATGGGTTCCCCCCTGTTGGTTTTCTGTGTGAGGCGTGGCCGACACAGCTCAACAATTTGCTGTAGGAGGTCCCTTTCCACCCTATAGTGCTCCACTATCTCCAGCTCATGTAGCGCCTGGTAGGTTACCCTTGGTCTGTAAACTCTTCTCCGTCTCCTCATTGTGGGTTGGTCAACAGCATTCACATCCTCACCACCCTCAGCTTCTTCCACAAGTTGTTGTATGATAGCTATTGCAGCCCTTATCATTTTGCTGTTGTGAGTGTTAAATGTTCCCCGATTGTTTACACTGGTGGTGTAGAGTGTGGGAAAAACCAGAGGGGAAGGTGTTTGCATAGTTTATAGTAGTGTTCTGGGCTGGGCTGGTCTGCTGCCTGTGTAATTGGCTGATTGTGATACATTTCACCTACCAACTATGCTAGTTCTCCTTGATTAGCTTTCTACTGCTGTTTTCACTTCCCATTGCCTTCCTGTTTAAGCCTGGGGGTGCGCCGCACAAACTGAGTGCTCAAATGTGCACAGTGTTGCTATTTCCTGGTTTAACTTATGTTTTCTGCCTTTAACACCTGGTGTGCAGTGCACACACCCGCTTAGGCATTGTAAAGAGTTGTAGGCAGGTTTAGACACACCTCCTAGCTTAGCTGTGCTAAGCTAGGAGCAAACCCAATCCACAGAGCTCCAATCCGCTTACAGTAAGCCTGAATCACACTCCCCATGATGTCAACTACCTCCTAGACTTGCACCAAGCTATTCCTATATGCTGGGGAAGACTGGGATTCACTATTCTTCCCCTAATTTGCATAGAATTGCCTGCTAATGCAAAGTTACATTTCTCACACTGAGCCTCCCCCTTAGCAACCACTACTCACTGGCCATGTTGTCTTCTGCCTGCCATTGAATTGCATGGCGGAATACTGATTTTCGTTAGAATGCTTAATTTAGGTTAATTTTGTTATTTCCCCCAGTTCCCGTTTGCATGCCGCTGCCCTACGCTTAAACAGCTGAGATTGGCTAAAAAAAATAAAAGTTGATTTTTTAATTTATTTTATTGTTTGCAATGCCAATGGCCTTATACTTGGCCATTGGCATGCTTACTACATGATATGCAGCCTTTATTTGGAGCTGTCACAGCTTTGTTTTGGATTTTGCAGAAATGTACTCGGTTACTAACCGAGTACATTTCTGCAGATAGCACTAGTCCTGCATGGATGGTTGCAAGCTTCCTGGATTGCAAAATCACCTCATTTGCATAGATTTCTCCTGCAAATGGGGTGATTTGCATACAAGGGCTTAGTCCGTGCACGATTAGTGCAGTAGTGCTCGTGCACACCCCTGCAGGTTGTTCCTGGATCGCACGGCAGACATATTGCCTGCTTGAGCTCCTGCACCAATATTTCATGCTATGCAAGCTTTAGAGAATCTGGGGGTGATAGTGGTCCTTAAAAGCTGGTATTTTCTTCTATACCACTATTAACTTTTTCTAATGATGTAAGATGTTTTTTTAAGTTATGACCAACTGTTTTTAACTGATAACCTGATAAAGTGAGTTGCTCAAGCATAACTGAAAGAGTCTGTGGTTAGAATGTAATATCCTCATAGTAAAAATAATGTCATTCTTATAGATAAGTTGCCTATTACTATCAACTGTAATAATTCTTTTTTATGTTCTGTGTGTAGAAATCATCATATCCAGAGATTCTGTAGATTGCTTCTATTGTGCTTCTCTTATATGCATTATAACTGCTGGAAATGCAAATAAATGTAAGAATACATGTATCTTAGTGAATCCAGGAACTGTCTTGCTATCATAATTTTTAGCTGATCAAATTGAAAAGACTACTTGAATCGATTTTCTTTTGTCTTTGCTTGGAGAACTCCTCAGTAATAATACAATCAGTGTGTTATGGGCAATTGAGAAGACTTTTTGCAATTTACCGATACCCTTAATAAATGAAAAGATGTGTTATTTCAGGAGTTCCCTTTTTGTCACTGTCAAGCTATCAAGCAGATATAAGAACATTACCAAGGGCTGGATTCTGTAAAGTTTGCAGAATCTGGTGCATTATGCCAATATAAATGCAAACGTTGCAGATTATAATGTAATATATCAATATACCAGTGAACTCAGAATATCTGAGTGTACAATGGAGTATCTCAGCAGTAACGGTGCACAGTATATCACTTGCAGGTACTCTGAAAGTAAGGAAAAATCACTGTCAAAGTGAGATATACATTAACAAAGTTGCAGAAAGAATGTCACAGCCAAAGCAACCTGACAGTTATAAATACAAAATAGAATCTCTCCAGTAACTTACAGACAGCTGTGGAATATCAGAGTAACTCCATTATTATGCACATATGCTAGCTATCACTTAAAGATTCTGATGGAATCCATACATTTTTAATAAAAAAAATCAATAATGCAAAGGCAATCATGGCCATATTGTAACAGCTAACATTAGCTAATAATGGGCGCAAGGCATGTGTGATGCACACAGGTAATGCACATAACCAAGGAAATGAGAAATACAAAAACAGACATTGGGTATGGGTGAAGAAAATGGGCACACAAGAGATATGTCAGAATAGGAAAACCTGAGAGGGAAGTCAGAGGGGAATGGGCAATTTTTTTATATATTTTTATTTTGGTGGGAATAAACTGCATTTTTATTTTTTTAAGAATAGAAGGAAAGGTAAAGATAGGAGAAAGAGGAGGAGAGGGTATTACAGCAGGTATACCCATAGAACAAATTTCATGCCACAAGACAGACAAAGGTTGAAAAACAAAACAATAAGGACAGGTAAGTTATACAGACAGCACACATCACAACATGGGCAATGGAAAGTAGTCAGACAGGGTGGGGCTGCATACCAGCCATGGTGAAATGCAGACAAAACATATCTACCTATGCACTATCATGGTACCACATGTTGCAAACTGTGTGCCAGACATACCTGGATGTATATGACCAATAGTAGATGCGCGTTGTAGTATAATAAATAAGGATCACATTACACATCGGATAAACAAACACATGTCCACATAGTCTGTCAGCAGTGCGAGTGTAACCCAAGCAACATCACAGATATAAAAATCAGATCTAGGAATTCTAGATAATTCTAGCAGAGGACAGAGGAGACCTCCTATCATGCATGTGAAAGGCAAACAACCAATTACAGTGTCAAACAGCAGTACTGCAGCAAAGAAGCAAACAGGCTGCTACACACCCATAGCAGCAAACAGGCTGCTACATGCACAACTAGGTGTACACAAGCCAAACCTTTAATGGCATAGATATGTGTCACACACATAAGCCATGTCAAAGTTAACACACAGGTGTAGGCATGTATGTATGACTGTCATTGGCCTAATTGGAACTTCCATGAAAGCAATGTCAATACACATACACACACCAATAACATGTACTAATAACATATGTTCACAAATCTAACAGTACAGCTATATAAATATCAGGCTGTGCACATGAATTTCAACAATAATGAGAACAAGGATGTACTGCAAGTAGTAGCCAGCGATGTGTGCAGATGTTCTGCATCTGTATAATGGCCATAGAGGTGGCACATGTTGACCTTGTAAACAAACTATTGCATGACAATGAACAATAATTCCAACATATGAAAACATGCCTGCACAATATATTCCACACCCACAAAGGTAGGAAAAAGGTGGATAACCTGGGCCCACATCAAGGAAGACAACAATAAAGCAGGACAACAAAGTGTGAGCATATTAGTACACTGCATAGGGTGCTGTTGAAGCCAACCCATAATACATTGAAACAAATAGCAAATGTATGTCACATGGATAGACTGCATTGCTGACGTCAACAAAAATGGGCAGATGAAATCACACATACTCACTATTGCACAATCATGTAACATCAACAGGCACAGGTAAGCAAGCTCATAATTTCCATCACACACATATGCTGTCATGCCAATGTGGAGTAAACAACTGTAGTTATATGTCACTGACACTGCTCATTACTGAGCATCAATACAGCCCACTAATGTCAAGTCAGTGGCTGCTCACGTCATAGGTACAATGGTGTTTTAGTATGTATCAGACTATCTGCACAAACAGACACACACACACACACATATATATATATATATATATATATATATATATATATATATATATATATATATATATATATATATATATATATATATATATATACACATGTGTGCACTATTTGCCAAAAGGTGTGAATTTATGTGAGTAATGAATAGATGCGAAAATGTAACATAGACCAAGCACAGTATGCTGTACTGTTTCTAACTAAATTGTCATTACAGCAGTATATACATGAGCATTACATTTGCAGTCTATGCAGTCATTAAAGGAGGATGGCCCATATGTATGACATACCTTTATATAACCCAACATGGCATTTGCATTGCCAGCACATGGCAGATAACATGACATCACGCCAGTGGGACAGCATGAGAAATGTCATACAAAACAAATGAGCAGGAGCATGCTCATTTGTTGCACGTACATTATATGGCAATGCCCAGATCTTAATCATACCACTGGGGTAGTGGTGGATTATAGCCAACATGTTATTTGTGAGTTTCTGTCATTAATGTTTACAGTGTAATTACTGTAGCAGCAGCTGCATGGTAACAGCCACGATGCATGGACAGATGAAATGCGTAAGGAAAGTCTAACATATTAATATGTGTCAAGCACATGTTGAAATGTAATTAAATGCCGCCTGACAATATCAGCATTGCATATTTGCACATGTAACACATAAGCATGACAGCTAAATTGTATGCATGCACATCAGAGCATATACAGTGCAATCTCTGTTATGGCAAACAGCACGGTGGCAGCATTACACAACTGGAGCACACAGACAATATTTACAGACCTGAGGGACCATTCTGATAGGGATAAATTTCACAAATGATCTCTCAGTCTCTATCCTTGAATGAGTTATGCATAGCCCATGCCATATCCTGAAAAAAATTCCTCATAATGTTCCTCAGCTGTGTACGAAACATGTTGGTCACCAACTCCTGGATCTGATCCTGATAATCATCTTGCAGTTGTTCCTGGCAATGTCTCATCACAGGCACAGCAGGGATGATGGCATGTGCAGGGCGATGTTCCTCATAGTCATACTCATCATCATCATGGTCATCATCATAGGAGGGCTGTGGCAGTGGCCTAACATGCACTCTTTGTCTACATCTGATCAGTGATCATCCACAAGTCCCATGCTCTGTCAAGATGAACCAAAACACAGAAGAGAAATTATATATGCATACCTGATACTATCTGTCTGCATAACATACCCACTGTGACACTATGAACAGGCCTAAAATAGTTGTTATGAAATCATAAAATACAGTATGACCACAGTCCAGTGTAACAACATATGCAATGCATGTCAATAATCAAAACCACAACAATGAAAAGAAATGTCTATCAAGCCACACATTCCTATGAAGATCATAGCTGACATTAAACAGAAACTGATGTGCACATTTGCAAACTAAGATACATTAATTAACATCCTATCCACATGTGAGTTTTGCATAACAAAATATGCATTAGCATGCAATGAAGGTCTCATTTAAAATACAATTCAAGATGAAATGGTAACAAACATTATCTAGTAGCACAATTATAATCAGCAGATTTTCTGCTAACAAATGGCTCCTCATGCACACAACACCTTCCCTATGTCCCATTATCTATACTTATGGACATGCCCAATAACAGAACATGTCAGGGACATTGTATCCATCACACAATGTGAGCTGCTTAATCAAGGCCATGCAGTAGTATGCATAATGCAACTTATCAGTGGAAATCATGACATGACCTTATCAGTTGTTTATTGGCCAGCATTAAGAAAGGCAAGCATATGCAAATCAAGCACCTGTAACCTATCCTGACAGTTGAAGTGAAGCATGCCCTGACATTGCCTCATGCAACATTCACATAGCTGTAATATGACAAAAAAAATTAGAAATGACAGAATAACATTAGTTTTAGGACTGGCACTATTTAATAATGATGTCTGCCTAGGTAAATGTCCAGCTAAATGATTAACAGAACTATGAGTATTTCTATTGTATTGTCTTGCAAATGTTCCCTGAGCAGTTATGTCTGTGTGAGAATGTAAAATGTAGTCCATGTGTCTGTGCATGTAATGAGTAATATGAACAGTCACCAAGTAACATAGTTATAATAAAGACAAAGTAAGATGACAATAAGGTGGACAATATAAAAGCCATATGACAAACAGCTGAGACAGGCAACATGGTCAGTGGATAATTCAACATCCATTTCAGGAATACAACATTACTGGAAAGTAATGTTCAACCATAAGCACAGCCACAGCCTGTGACACATGAGAATCTAGTATATGTTGGACAAATATTATTGTCTGTTTACAATTGTATGTATAACTTACCTATAGTTATTAGCAATCACTACCATGCAAAATGCAAATATCCTGATGCTGCTTGCTGATTATGAAATGGTACAAAGAAATGCCTATGTACACAAGTTGCCCCAAACACAGGATGCAAGTATGTTTTAACAAAATTATCAAATTTGCTGTAGACAGATACAATATCAGTGTTGAACTGAAGGACATGTTGCACAGTCTGTTACTGATAGTGTGAACACTGACAGAGCAGACACCCATTCGGTATGGGAATAGGCAGACTGTACACAACAAATCTGTCATGGAAAACCACATATACACATACAAAGAGTGCCAACATGTGCATTATAAACAGCAGACAAAGCACTATAGATATGGCTATAAAACACCCACTTTAAAATCAGTGTGTCAGTTATACACAAGCAACTGTCATTTAGTTTGTGGCCTCCATTTCAAAAACTAACTTCAGAAAACATGACTTGATGATAAAATTATATTTATACATGTTTGTATTTCAGACTTGTAAGCACAGGTGTGGTGTAAGTATTGTACTTACCTTACTGATGCATGATGGGTATTCCAGCATTATAAGCAATATACATGGTAACCACCAAAACACAGTAACAGGCACCACTAGAGGCTGACAGAAATATCAGTAAAGGCGATAGTTCGAAGTTGAATAAATGGCTGTTCCTATCAAACTATCGTCTTTACTGGTATTGTTGTCAGCCTCTGGTGGTGCCTGTTTTTGTGTTTTGGTGGTTACTAGTGTCTTCAGGCACCCAGCCTCATTTTTCTTGGTCAACATACATGGTAATGTCAAAGCAAACAAAGTAAGCAATGTACCTATCTACCTCCTCTACTCCTCCAGTCTGTGCATCCAATCAATGCGCAGGTCACAGTTACAGGTCCTGTCCTCATCACCTGCAAAAAGAAAAGAGCAACTATGACTGATGTAACCCTCAATAACAGTGATATGCATTGCACAGATCAGGTTCTAATATTTTTTTTCAGTTGAAGAAGATCACAGATCACCACACACATTTTGTAATATTATACACACAGTCATTTATATCTTGGATCAGATATGAACACAGAGTTGAGGACCTGAAATTTAAACCTGCAGCTTTAAGCTACGCCCACACTCTAACCTTGATGCCTACCTGTTTAGTTAATCCTTCTTGCCTGACAGCATAGGTGCAAATGCAGTGAAAGGGCTGGGAGTTATGATTATACGAAGATGGGTTACTAATATAGATCATGGCTGCTTAGGTTCATAGGTTCATAGGTTCATACTAGGCTATCTGCCCTAGGGCATTTATAAGCCTAGCCAGAATGTGTTTGGCTTTCGCCACCCATTTTAAATTTATTTTGCTATGCCCTTTTTCAAGGTTAGTATACTGTGCCTCTGTCTAAATGTGACACAGAAGTGATACCCGGGGTAAACCTATGATCTCCCATCCACTCATCAAGATTCCTCTTGAAGAGAGTCAGTGAGGGACTCTGCCTAATCTGGACTGGGATTTTATTCGAGTGAAGGGAGCCTCTGGGTTATGAATCTGTCCCTCCAGCATGTCCTATTTATTTCAGTGCTGAGGTTCAAGTCTCTCGAGCGTGTAGCTCGATGGGATTTGGATTTTCTGAGGTGCAGCATGTCCATTAATTCCGGGTTGGACATGGCTTTATACATCATCACAGATCACCTCTGAACAGGTGGAATGCCACTGAGTAGAGCTGGAGTTTCTTTAACCGGGCAGCATATGGTATCTGTTTGAGCCCTTTGATCCTCTTGGTTAGGTACTTTTGGGGTCTTTCCAGTTGCTGCAGGTGCCTGGTAAGGTACATCCCAAAAGGGGCATTGTACTCAATTATGGGTCTGATGAGGGATGAGTAAAGAGGCACAATGACCTCCCCTGATCTAGATGTGAATCCCTTCATGATTAGGTGGGCTATATAAAATGTTTTTCTAACCACTTTGGCCATGTGGTTGTCAAATGAGCGATTGCTATCAACTTGGGTCTCCAGGTCCCTAATTACTTCTTCTGTACTTAATGGATTACCACCTATGTGGTAATTTGTGGGCACTTTGTTTTTGCCAAAGGGGATGACTATACACGTTTTGGCATTTAGCTTGAGGCCATGGCTCTGGCATTTACATATATATAGTTAGGATTTACAAAAAGGACAAAGTGCTGGTTGTTTAGAAAAATAAGTTGCAATAATGAATGCATGTCAACACAGTGGTCACAACTGATAACAACAAATGAAAACCTTCCTCCCTCAGAGAGTGGGACTGTATCATGTATCACATAGCTGCTGCTAACAGACAATTCCAAGGTCCTGTACATCATGAAATTTTTCCCTAAGGCAAACCAATGGTAGGCCACCCTAGCAACCATGAACAAAACCATAACACTTAACACCTACCCAGGTGGGGTACTACACCCCCCACACCCCACAAAGTGGGACCCTGCACTCCCTACACCTTCTACCTAAATATACCAACTTCAAGATCATACTACAGTGGGAATAAATGGAATTTCCAGATAGTTTCCAACCACTGGTTGGCCCTATGAAAAATTGTGCTAAAAACTCAGTTTGATTATTAGTAGATACGAGCCTTGAACAGGTTTTCAGCACACAAACATCGATCTCCATACTGAGGAGGAGGAGGGAGGAGGCATGCATCTTTTTAGACTTCTGGCATGGCATTGAGCAGACCCATAGTTTTCTCTTCCATTTTGTTTTCTAGGGCGGTAGGTTTATGATTAAAGCTGATCATTTTGTCTCTGTATTGTGGCATCATTCTTGGTGAGGGTGTTTGATGAACAGGTGTTTGATGATAGGTGTTTGATGAATAGGGGTTCACTGATTTGTGATTCAATGAAGTGATATAGACCCAAGTTTTCTCAGTTAATTCCTCTAGTAATACCCCAGATGGTAAAAATATAAAATCAGCTAATGGAAGGGAGGACATAGTGAAGGATATGCTGGCAAAGATATTGAGAAAGATAGAAAAACTAATCATCCCAGCATCCTCACTTAAGGTTTGCATAATTCCATACTTGGCTTGATAACTAACAAAAAGGAAAGGGAATTTAAATTAATTCATCTTCTATCTTTACTAGGCAGCAGCTCTGTCAGTGATGGTTTAAACAGGTAAAATGATAAAGTGCAATATTCTTGATTGTAAGATGCCATATGGGTTATATGGAAATTCATAGACCTCATAATTAGTTATACATGAATCTGAGTCTGCTTTTCAATGTATTCCCATTTGTCCTCAACATTGGGATCTTCAGGGGATGCAGTCTGAGGCCAATTATTATGGTTTACACAACTTTTGAGCATTTCAGCTCAGCCCTCCAATGGTGATGGAAAAAGAAGTCCGCTTCTCAAACTGTGGTACGTTACATGGACAATTTCCTTATTGTCAGTGGAAGTTAGGACAGTGCCAATATTGACCCTTGGTCTTTTCAAGATGTATCTGAGCAGACTGGTGTTCCTTTACCTTTTGATAAAGAAGAAGGGCCTACAAAGATATTTACATTTTAGGGCTCTCAAAGTAAATGTTAGTTATACATGTTTGGCATCTTATTTTCTGAAGTAAAAGATAATACCAAAAAGCTCTGGATAACTAAGTTTGCAGATGACTGAAAGCTAGGAGAAGTCATTGAATCCCTGAATGACTTAGCCACCCTGAAGGAAGGTTTGTTTCAAATAAATAACTATTGCTGAAATCATGGACTGAAACTAAATGCTGAAAAAAAAAATAAAAACATTACTGTATCTTTTAAGAACTTGTCTACCCCAGAAAAAAATATTGACAATATGCTCCTAAGAGATGACCCAGTTGTTTGGGAACTGGGATCTTATATGGGCAGTGAGATATCTTTTGATCAACATGTGTCTGTTGTAAGAAAGTCATTCTGTACTGCACGGCTTATAAACAAATTAATTATGTCTAGATCTAAGGATGTCATTGTACACCTTCACTCAGCCCTCATTAGACCAATCATTGAATATAATGCCTCCCTTGACATGTATCTGTCCAGATACATGCCACAGGAATACTTTGCTAAGGGATTAAAGTTCTAAACAAAAAGTCCAATGTGGACAGACTCAAACCATGTCACTATACTCGATAGCCTACCTTCTGCCTAGATGTGACCTGTGTCTGGCACACAGGGCATCCTCAGACCCATTACTGATGGAATTTCTACACATCTTCAAGTCAATTGACATTAGAAATACTTGGTCTAAGGATCTAAACTTCTTGTGCAACATTAACAGAATGGTTTGCAGAGACAGATATATCCTGCTGAGTATACCCCTTCTGTGGGACAGACTCCTAATCCATATAAAACAAACTTTATCCCTGTCCATATTGAAGTCCAACTTAGATGTGTTGTTTTCCTCAGAACAATCCCTGTACTACTTATGAGCAGAGGCAGCTCCTAAATGCTTTGTCCCATGTCCACTCAAATTACCTATGGTATGACCCCAGTGATTCTCATTAGTGGTGATGTATAATTATTGACCAGGTGATGGGTAAGTCAGTGTATAATCAAATGGGGAAGGTTACTTCAAACACAGAAAAAAAAGAAATCATCTAGGCTTAAAATGGCCCACATAGGCAGCTGGCGTAGTGCTAACCCATGAATTTATGAACCTATTGTGTTCTTCTTCAGCTTGCTTACCATAGAACAAGACGGGTGATATTTAGTCTTGGATTCAGTTCTTTTCTTAGCAAAGAAAGTAAAGTTGGAAATGTTATGGAATTGTGTGGTTTGTTGAATTTTGCATGTAGCTCTATTGTGACAGGCAGGATGTTTATCGGGTCACTGTCCAACCTGTTGCAAAGTAGTTGTAAAAAGTACCATAGAGGCAGGATTAATAGGAGGTTTAGAGCAGATGTACGCCTATGGTCTACTGTCAGATTGCAATGGCTAATTATTTTCATCTAGAAGAATGGGTATCTAAAAACTGTTTGTAGTTATTTCTTGATGATGCAGTGGGACTTGGAATGGAGATGTATTTTGATGGAAATAGTTATCCACACCTTGTTCTCACACTGGTCTATAGCTTTATAGATTTAATGACTAGTTAGGTGTCAGTTTTTATGTGGCAGGATCAACTAAAAAGCAAAAAGGTTGGGGAATGGCATAATGGTTGAAGTATTTTCCTCACAGTCAAGAGCTGCAGGGCTTGATTCTCACAAAGGAAACTTAGTTAAGTTTAAAATGGTTAACAGGGGCAGCTAGCCTACTACTTCCCTAAAAACCAAAGGATGTTTTTAAATGAGATAGGTGCACAAGCCAGTGCATTTCTTTGTGCCGATCCCAAGCCCAGATAAATGGGGAGGGTTGCATCAGGAAGGGCATCCGGCGTAAAACCTTTGCCAAAAATTACTGATGCGGAGAACTTTTCATAATTACATGCCAGATCTGTTTAGGCCTGGGTTAATAATGACCGCCACCAGTACTGTTAGCCAACAGGGTGCTGGCAGAAATTGGGCTACTGTTGGCCGAAGAAGAAGAAGAGGGGGAAGGCATGCCTGAAGGCAGGAAGAGAGGAGGAAGGTTAGGAGTGTAGTACTGAGGGTAGGAACTTTGAATGTTGGCAGTATGACTGGTATAGGGAGAGTGCTAGCTGATATGATGGAGAGAAGGAAGGTTGATATATTGTGTGTGCAAGAGACCAGATGGAAGGGAAGTAAGGCCAAGTGTATAGGAGGCTGGTTCAAATTGTTCTATCATGGTGTGGATGGCAGAAGAAATGGGGTAGGGGTTATCCTAATGGAACAGTATTCCAAGAGTGTTTTGGAGGTGAAGAGAGTGTCTGATAGAGTGATGTTTATGAAGCTTGAAATTGATGGTATAATGATGAATGTTGTTAGTGCATATGCTTCACAAGTTGGGTGTGCTATGGATGAGAAAGAAAAATTTTGGAGTGAGTTGGATGAAGTGGTTATGAGTGTACCCAAGGGTGAGAGACTAGTGATTGGAGCGGACTTCAATGGTCATGTTGGTGAAGTGAACAGAGGGGATGAGGAAGTGATGGGTAGGTATGGTGTTAAGGAGAGGAATGCAGAAGGTCAGATGATTGTGGATTTTGTGAAAAGGATGGACATGGCTGTGGTGAATACATATTTTAAGAAGAGGGAGGAGCATAGGTTGACGTATAAGAGTGGAGGAAGATGCACACAGGTGGATTATATCCTATGTAGGAGGGCCAGTCTGAAGGAGATTGGAGACTGTAAAGTGGTGACTGGGAAAAGTGTAGTTAAGCAGCATAGAATGGTGGTCTGCAGGATGATGTTGGTGATCAAGAAGCAGAGGAGGAGTGTGAAAGCAGTGCCAAGGATTAAATGGTGAAAGTTAAAAAAGAGTGATTGTGAGGTGGAGTTCAGGCAAGAGTTAAGACAGGCACTGGGAGGCAATGAAGAGTTACTGAATAGCTGGGTAACTACAGCAGAGCTAGCAAGGGAGACTGCTAGGAAAGTGCTTGGTGTGATATCTGGACAGAGGAAGGAGGACAAGGAGACATGGTGGTGGAATGAGGAAGTACAGGGGAGTATGCAGAGGAAGAGGCTGGCAAAGAAGAAGTGGGATTGTCAAAGAGATGAAGAAAGTAGACATGAGTATAAGGAGATGAGGCGCATGGCAAAGAGAGAGGTGGCGAAGGCTAAGGATAAGGCATATAGAGAGTTGTATGAGAGATTGGACACTAAAGAGGGAGAAAAGGACCTGTACCGATTGGCTAGACAGAGGGACAGAGCTGGGAAAGATGTGCAGCAGGTAAGGGGGATAACGGACAGTGAGGGAAACATACTCACAAGTGAGGAGAGTGTGTTGAGTAGATGGAAAGAGTACTTTGAAGGGCTGATGAATGAACAGAATGAGAGAGAGAGAGAAGGTTGGATGATGGATAGTGAATCAGGAAGTGAAGCAGATTAGCAAGGAGGAAATAGGGACAGCTATGAAGAGGATGAAGAATGGAAAGGCTGTTGGCCCAGATGACATACCAGTGGAAGCATGGAGGTGCTTAGGAGAAATGGCAGTGGAATTTTTAACCAGATTGTTTAATGAAACTTTAGAAAGTCAGAGGATGCCTGAGGAGTGGAGAAAAAGTGTTTTGGTACCTATCTTTAAGAATGAGGGTGATGTGCAGAGCTGCAGTAACTACAGAGGGATAAAATTGATCAGTCACAGCTTGAAGTTATGGGAAAGAGTAGTGGAAGCTAGGTTAAGAAGGAAGGTGATGATTAGTGATCAGCAGTATGGTTTCATCTCAGGAAAGAGCACTACAGATGCAATATTTGCTCTGAGAGTGTTGTTGGAGAAATACAGAGAAGGTCAGAAGGAGTTGCACTGTGTCTTTGTGGACATAGAGAAAGCATATGACAGGGTGCCTAGAGAGGAGTTGTGGTATTGTATGAGGAAGTCGGGAGTGGCAGAGAAGTATGTAAGAGTGGTACAGGATATATACAAGGGCAGTGTGACATTGGTGAGGACTGCGGTGGGAATGACAGATACGTTTAAGGTGGAGGTGGGTTTACATCAAGGATCAGCTCTGAGCCCTTTCTTATTTGCATTGGTGATGGACAGGTTGACAGATGAGATTAGACAGGAGGCTCCATGGACTATGATGTTTGCAGATGACATTGTGATATGTAGTGAGAGTAGGGACCAGGTTGAGGAGACCCTGGAGAGGTAGAGATATCCATTAGAGAGGAGAGGAATGAAGGTCAGCAGGGCTAAAATAAATGAAAGGGAGGGTAGAGGAATGGTGAGGATGCAGGGAGTAGAGCTGGTAAAGGTGGATGAGTTTAAGTACTTGGGATCAACAGTTCAGAATAATGGTGAGTGTGGAAGAGAG
The DNA here is from genome assembly GCF_019279795.1 of Protopterus annectens. Taxonomy (NCBI): domain Eukaryota; kingdom Metazoa; phylum Chordata; order Ceratodontiformes; family Protopteridae; genus Protopterus; species Protopterus annectens. The sequence continues at coordinate 241,456,535 of NC_056729.1, read as the reverse complement.
GTGAAGAAGAGAGTACAGGCAGGGTGAAATGGGTGGAGAAGAGTGTCAGGAGTGATTTGTGACAGACGGGTACCAATAAGAGTGAAAGGGAAGGTCTACAAGAGAGTAATGAGACCAACTATGTTATATGGGTTGGAGGCGGTAGCATTGTCGAAAAGGCAGGAGTCAGAGCTGGATGTGGCAGAGTTAAAGATGTTAAGATTTGCACTGGGTGTGACTAGGATGGACAGGATTAGGAATCAGTATATTAGAGGGTCAGCTCAGGTTGGGCAGTTTGGAGACAAAGCAAGAGAGGCGAGATTGCATTGGTTTGGACATGTGCTGAGGAGGGATGCTGGGTATATTGGGAAAAGGATGCTAAGGATGGAGCTGCCAGGTAAGAGGAAAAGAGAAAGGCCTAAGATGAGGTTTATGGATGTGGTGAGAGAGGACATGCAGGCAGTTGGTGTGAAAGAGCATGATGCAGAGGACAGGAAGAAATGGAAACAGATGATCCGCTCTGGTGACCCCTAGCGGGAACAGCCAAAAGAAGATGATGATGATAGTATAGCAGTTTCCACAGTTTTGGTTAAGAAGTCTTTCAAGCCAAAGCAAGCCCATTCCAATGTTATGCCTGCTGATCTTGCTGTGTTTGGGCAATAATTTTCATTTTCAGCAGCACATACCAGGATGTCACAAAGTCTTGGCTGATTATTTCTAGTGCCTGCAGGTGTCCAAATTCTGGAAGTTAGCGCACAATGCAGCTCTTGCCCCCCCCCCCCCCATGTGATTGAATTCAATCTAGGCCTCCAGCACTAAGAAGGTGTGAAAATTAGCCTTCAAGCAGATTAGCCAATTTTTCAGAACCCTTCACTTTATGCAGATAATTTGGACTTGACAATTCATTTTGCATTTTTAGTATATTGTTATTTGGGAAGCAAAGCCTCCTCCTCTACTAATTTCCATTTAGTAGCTATAAGTTTATGTGTGATGGTTTTCAACCTCTAGGATATTACTAAACACTGAGAGTTGGTCCGAATATTAAAAGGTTGGAAAAGAATGACGTGAATTAATTTAGATTACTGATATTTTATAGACCATCTCCTACTCAAATCCATTCTGTTAGGAATCCATGCAGTTTCACCTAATTATTATCTATGCAATCTGGGTCACATTATTTACTTTTATGTGTCTGGGAATATTTCATGTCAGGAAGTTGCTGGGGTCTTTAAAACAGAAGTAGATTGGCTTGGTTTCTGATAAGGTTTTAGTATAGGCTTCTACATCTAATATAGATCAGTCAGACTCTGGTCATTAATTTATTCTAGCAGAAGAGTAGGTCCCTTATTCTTCCCAGTTAGCTAGTGTGCCACATTACATACCCATTTGAGTTTTTGGATTATTTAGTGTTTCTTTTCCCTAATGGTTGCCATATAGCTCCAAAGAACATTGACACATGCTAGTGTAAAGTTTTATAACATCAAGTATTCCTGTAATTGGGTGTTCCTTTCATTCCTTTAGAATGGGGAGGACTTCGGACTAAACTCAACAAAGTCAATCTGGAAGTTATAAAAAAACTGGGATAAGGTTATGAAAATCTTTTTTTAAGGCATTTTATTATGATACTTTTACAAGTTAAATCTTCAATATAATAAGGAACAAGCACATCTATACGCTGAAAAAATTAATATATAGACAGGACATTCCCATAAGCCGTAGCAATCCAATATGCAAACATAGCGTGTACCAGAGCAGAGAGAACAGATAAATTAATTTCTTTCAAAAAAAGAACTAGTGATGTGCACTTTGGGGTTTATTAACAAAAAAAAAAAAAAAAAAAAAAAAAAAAAAACACTGTGTTAATCATAGATTTCCATTCCCTTGCTAAATGCATTTTTATTACCTAATATAATGCCAGTATTGTATGTTTGACTTCATCAGATCATCTACTCAAATCCTCACTACAAGAATTCTTAAGCTCAATGAACCTTCATTCTAAAAGTAATAATAAGAAATCTACTAAGCTGATCCACTTTTTTCTGTGTCCTTTCTCATCATCAGAACATATGTCTGGTCCCTACATCATGGGCTCTCCCTTAACAGCAATCGGTTGAGCAAATCTTACTTATGTTATAAAGCTTCCTTAGAGTAATGCACCAAAATGTGTAATACATTTTGTCCAACTTTAATCAGGGTACAGTTGTGCCAAACCTCTTATCATGGGTTCAAATCTAAACGAACCCATTCTTGCAGATTGCACAAAACATGCAATTTACTTAGGGCTTTTGCTGACTTTTCTGTTTTAATACTTTTATATATGAGACCTCACCTCTCTTTATGCATATTTGAGTACTTTTTCAAGGGCAGGCCTGTTTATCTGTATTTCACATCTTGCCCACGATCATGTCTTTATGGAATTGGGTTAATTGTTTTTGTAAAAAAAATTGATATTCATGTAGATTAGAAGATTTATGTAAGTCTACAAAAGTCTTATATTTCATCTCTGCCCTATTTGTCTGACGTGAGGTTTGGAGTAGCTGGTTTCAAAATGTATCTCCTTTTTCTATCCATACATCCTCATCTCTTGGTACTACAAGACCTCATAATATATCTTCCTCCCAAATATTATTATTAATTCGCCACTTCAATTAAATTTCTCTAAAATTTTCAGCTCTCTTATCCAAGTACTTAAGTTGTTCTCCCAATAAATTCAAGATATTTTCTATACTGGACCATTCCTTCAAGGCCACATTAGATGATATAATAATCTGCGCTAGATTAAAAACAGGTACATAAGTAGATATGTGTGGTAGTCCCCATCATCCTAAATCATAAGTATCTATTTTTGAAGAATTTTAACTTTGTATTTTTCACTGATATAGCTCTATATACTTCTTTGTAAGTCCTGAATGCTGTCTTTATCTGGAAATATTGAAATATGTCTAAGGAGATGCATCAGTATGGGCATTATCAACATCTAATATTATTAATCCTTCCTGTAAATGCATTCACCCTTTGCTCCATCCACCTTAATATATTTTGGATTCCTACATAATGTTAGAGAAATTATGTTTACTAGTTTTGTCCAATGTGTTTCTTACTAATAAACTTAGGTACAACTGAAGTTCAGCCTCTTACATTGAGTTACAGCTTTGTCTTCCATTTCCCATACCTACCCACACCAATTTCAATTTCTTCTGATTAATGGATAATCCTGAGGCCCCAGAGAAAGTATTAAAGACATTAAACACCCCTGGTGAAAAATTGCCTGGGTTTTCTCCATAGATATAGCCTGAATCAAGGTTTCCCAAAACCTTCCCTAACAAGCTGTCTAGTAGTGCTTTAATTTTTATAGTTAACTCTTTAATAACTAATTAAAAAACTGGGGAAAGGGCAACCTAGCTTACTTCTCTTCTCTGTATTACTTATTTTTGAACAGTCCAGACACAACTGAGATGGCTTATACAAGCAATTTCACCTGCCCAATGCAAGGCTTTTTCAAGTATATACTTGAAAAAGTCTTCCATTTGGCAGGTGAAAGTGCTTGTATACTGTTTTTTACAATAAATTTATTTTAAGCCATCTCAGGTGTGTCTGGACCATTCATTTCTTTAGTAAATTTGTTTTCTGGTTAACGGTCCCTGCTACCTTTCTGGTTATTTTTGAACAGTGTCGATTAACTATAACTTCATAGGGTGGCTTATCATACATCAGCTTAATCGACCAAAGAATCTTTCCCCCAAACCTCTTTTGCATGGCACTTCAAATATAAATTCCCAGGTGATTGTGACACAAATCCCACTTTCTTTGATTTGTACTAATGTTCATGCAAGAAATATATCAGAGCACACCAATTGCTTGTGCCTGTCAATCCTTTATAAAACCAAACTGACCTTGGGAAACTAATGTAGGTAATACCATGTCCAAACTATGAGGTAAAATTCTTGAAAGTATCTTTAGATCCACGTTGAATAATAATATAGATAAAACAATCAACTGAAGTTTTCCTTTATTTTTTGAAAGCAATGTACGTTTAGCATGAGACACTGATAATGGCATTTGCCACCTTTCCCACTTGTCAAAATAAAAGTCTGTTAAAAATTCTGGCAGATTACACCCCCCAATATCATTTATAGAACTCTTCTGGAAATCCACCTGGGCTCGGAAATTACCTACTTTTTATCCTCTTTATAGCAAATTAACTTCACCCTACAAGATCTTTTTTTTTAATAAAATTTGGTCCTCCAGTGAGATTTTGATATTTATATCTCCTGACACAAAGCAGGTCCTCATAGCACCATCTCCTCAGGAGAGGATAACCTTGAAAAGAAAGACTAGATTATTTTTCTCCTCTTTCATAGTCCTAGGACCATTTCCCATTCTAATATATGGAATAAATTGTTTACACCTTCTATCCCTGGAAGCCCATGCTAGATACTTAGCATTAACTTCACCGTTTATCTACCAAAAATGTCTACAATATTGTTAAATTTTGAGTCTCTCTGGTTGACATTGAATGGGATTAATTTGGTTTAAAAGAATCTCTGCATTATCAAAGACTCCTGAAAACTGAACTTATAGTCCTTTAAGCTTATTCTCCAAGTCTAAAACCATGTCCTCAGTCCCTATTCTAGCAGTTCTCTTTCTCTCTCTCTTGCTTTTAAATTGGAACCTGTGAGATGTTTGTATTTTATCCCACCAAATGCTCCTTTGTATCTTTTTGCTAATCATGCTTTGAATAATAATTGTGCAATTTATTCCTGCAGCAGTACTCTACACTTTGGCCTTCTGCTCTTTTGTACAGTTTCCACCTACAGTCCCTCCGAACATGTTGTGTCACAGGAATATCTAGGTCCAACATGAGAGTGGACTGATCTGAGATATAGCTTTCAAGGATAATAACATCTCACATTTTAGCAACCTCTTGAAGTTGAACAGAAAATAGTCTAATTTGTGACCCTGGTATTCTTCTGTTCTAGAGAAAGCAATTTCCAGCTTACTTAATTTGAACTGTCTATCCACATCTATAACCTCCTTTGTAATATTCCCTCTAAAACTACTTTCCATGCTTTTCTGTCAGTCACCCTGTTTCCATTAAATCTATATAACCCTGGGTTCAAGTGACATTAATGTCCCTTCAAGTATCTATGTGTAATCATTGTTGACAGTTTGCATCCAAATCCTAAAGAAATTCAAAAAGAAAATGGAGGCATCACTGTGTTAGGTGCACGTATATTGGCTGCAACATATTTTCATTTTTTTTTACATTCCCTTCCCAAAATAATCCATCTCCCTAAACTGCTGATTATAACCTGTTATGTTTGTATTTGTAGTTTTTCTTTTTATGAAATGAGAAAAATCTAATCCTCTTTTCCCTCCATTTTGTCCATGGTCAATTAAAAAGGTCAAAAATTCCTCTTTCTCAATTTCAAGGCATCTCTAATTTTCAGCATAGTTTCCTGTCATAGAACTGCCTGCCCATCAGCCTGACCTAGTCAATGAAAAATTCTGCTTCTTTCTATAGAGTTCAAGATGTCTCCAATATTCCAACTAATCAGAGTAACTGTTTTATAAATATTTTCTGCTCCTTCTTCATTTTCCTGACCATTATTAGCATGTGCTGCCCTTGCAAGAAATGTGTGATTTTTGTTTGAATCTCATGCCTCAGAGTGTCCACCCTAAGCTGTAGCAACCCACCTTAACTAGTAACAGTACCTATGCTTAAGCAGGGACAGCCTTAAGTAAACTGGCACAATAGGTGAAAAGGCTATATTGCCCCTACCAATCCTGGCCTACTCACACTATTCAGATTTTCTCTTCCTTCTTCTCATAGTTTGTCTTACTCTTCATTTTTCCTTGCAGTTATTTGTTTATTTTTTCAGTTTCTAAGCAAGACTGCACTACAAGAACTGTGGAGGAAACATCTGCATTAAGCCAGAGGTGTGGAAGAAACATTGGGCTTAAGCTGGAGGTCTGGGGATCACAAGGCTCACAGAAGCCATTGAGATTGTAGATACCCTGTGGTACAGTTTACAGTTTTTTAAACAGCCTTTTCACCCAATCATTGCTTGAACAAAGACCATGATCAAAGAAAGAAATTTAGGCATACTATTCAACTTTGTTTTTTTTTTTTTGTTTTTTTGCTACCCATCCCAACTGACCAAAACTACAGTATAAAAACAGCAGTGAAAATTACTGTATTATGCCAAGGGTCTGGAGGCCACAAGAAACCACTGGATTTCAAGATGTTTAGGGATACATTAAGAGTGTTTTTAAACAACCTTTTTCAACAATGATACCTGAACAAAAATATAATCAAAGCAATAAGTTTAGTCTTACCTTTCAAGTTTGTATTTTCCCTGCATCCTTTCACCACATCCCATCTGACAAAGACTGCACTGCAAAAACTGCAGTGGAAATAACTGTATTAAGCTGGGGTCTGGGGCCTCTATCTTCCAGAAGCCACAAGGTTTCTGGATGACTTCAGATGCATTTTAGCATTTTTGTAAACAATCTTTGTATACAACAATGGCCTGAATGAAAAATATGGTTAAGGAAAAGAATGTAGTCTTAATCTTCAATTTTGCAATTTCCTGCATCAATTCAAGACACTTTAGCTTACCAAGACTACCCTGTAATTACTAAATTAAGCTATAGGTCCGGGACAATATAAGGCACATAGAAGCCATTGGGGTGGTAAATGCTCTGAAGTGCATTTTAGAGCTTTCTTCACACCCTTTCAATCCAAAAATGGCTTGAACAAAATCATGCATTTGAAAAAAAAAATAAATCTTCATTATTATTTCAAGGATGAAATAGGCTGTAAGCAAGTTTTAATGTTCAAAGCTGACCTATCACCAGTTAATAATAAACTAAGAAGACAAATGCTTGTGAGAATGTATATATCATATCAGGGAGTAAGTAGCCAGTTTCTGTATATCCCCATCTTGTGTTAAACTGGAATTAAAATTAAGGCACAAATGCCCACAATCATATATTTCAAGCTGCCATTGTCATATTTATATAGAGCAGCTCCCAAAGGACAACCACCTTCTGTGTACCCTTCTGATGCCAGACTAGAACAAAACTGAAAAAAAAAAATCAAAAACAAAAAAAAAAAAAAAAAAAACAGAATATAAGGTTTAGTATCAAAATGTTGAAACTCAAAGCATTTTTTTACAAAATTATTGAATTGTTTATCTGACTTTGGTAATGCAGAATTACCAAAATTTCGGTAATGGTAACCACAACAATCAACATATGAACATCGGAACTTTGAATGTCAAAAGTCTGTGTTACTGTTAATGTTTTTGCAGGGAGATAAGCCCCCCTGCTCCTCACCACACCCCTTGCATAGTATATACCAACTCCAAAATCACACTACAGTGATGAAAAGGGAAAAATTCCTGACCCGCACTGTACAGCAATCTCATTTCAAAATGTCAACTTCATATTAGCGAATGTGTACTCACTTTCACTAATATGAATTAAAATATTTTCAGTTTGACATTACAGATGTTGGTAGAACAACGATTCAACCAACCTGTATTCGATGAACTGCCATTCCACATTTTAATTCAAAACCGAATATAGCATATTTGTTCTCAGACGTATATATAAATAGCGTGCTTATTTACTCGTCCCCAAAAGATAGACACCTGTATAAGATGTTTGACTATGAGAAAAATAGAAAAAAACATACAATACTGTTTCCAACCTGTTATTACTAGACACTACAGTGCTTCTATACTCCTATACAAGCTACAGTGATGTCCCATTCACCTCTCTGAAGATTGTGAGAAAAGTTAAAGAAATACTAATCACACTGTCTCCAGCCCAAGACATACCACTGGATTTACTATTCTTCTGTGCAGGACTAGCTTAGTCCTGCATGGAAGTAGTCATTTAGGAGCAGGATGGCAGCGAGCCATGCATATTAATGAAGCTGTGCTGCCTGAGCTCCTAAACTTACAGGGAGCATGTAAGAGTGCAGGAGGCATGTCTGAGAGCAGAGTTCTCAGAATATACACATCCCCGCAGTGAACAACAGCAGAAAGGCCAAAGAAATGAATGAGAATGCTCATAGATATCCCCAGCAACATTCCCCCACATGTACAACAGCAATAGTAAATACAAATAAAATGAACAAACCCTTTTTGTTTTTTATTAAGAAACTGATTAAAGCAAACCGTAGGTGCGGGTGTGTGCCCATCGCTTAGCTATGGTTAATGCAGCTTGAATGGCTGAAGAGGATAACAAGGAAGATATATGAAATAAAGCAGTATAGTAATAGTGTAGTGGGCAGAGCATTCACCTAACGAGCAGGCATTCCTGTTTCATGTCCCACTGCAACACATTCCATTTTCCATGTGAAATTAGTTTATGAACATTATTTTGTTGTATAACCTACTAAATAACATATAATTGCGAACTGGAGTACTGCATTAAATGCACATGTGAGGTGTCAGTGTCATAATGTTGCAAAGTCCCCAGATAAGCACATGTGCCCCATACAGTATATGTACACAGGAATCATGGATACAAATGGAAGGTAAAATGTGTAATGAATGACAGCTCCATGCAACTTCCAAATCCCCCACCTTCCCAAGGACTATTAGATATTACTGTCTAAATCAGTGCAATTGAAAGTGAGAGTAAGCACTAGTAAGCAAATGTAAGCACCGATAAGAAGTAGTAAGCATATTTAAGCACTAGTAAGCAAGTTTAAGCCCATTTGTGCAGGGGTAAGCAATGCGCACACAGGTTAAGCAATATTGAAGCTAACCCTCTGTAAGCATATTTAACTGGCGTTTAGCATTGCTTACCCTCACACAAACCTGTGCAAACCCACTTACAACTGCTCAAAAGTACATTAATCACTCTGTATCCAACGGCCCTTGTTCTGCCCATCAACAAAATAAACAGCCTTGCAGGTTTTGAACCCAGGACCCTATAGAGTATAGTCACAGTAGTTAACCACCAAGCCATCACAGCAGTAGCGAAGAATGAGGTATCACCAAACAAGGAATCAGTATAGAGTCATATGTTTCATAACTCACTACATAACATAAATATGTGAACTGGAGTACAGCAGTAAGCACGGATGTGAGGTGTAATTGTAATAGAGTGTTGCAGTCCCCAATAAAACACAAGGGCCCCATACAGTGTACTTACACATGAATCATGGATACCAGGCATATATATAAGATGTAATGAATAATAAATCTATGCCAAAATGAAAATATAATACAAAGTCTAATATAAGCAATGCTAAGCACTGCACAGATCAGCTTAGGAGGTGTAAGCAATATGTAGGCCAGGTAACTCAATGTGCCCAGTGGTATACCCCATTAAACAATGCCAACCTTAGGTAAGCAGGTTTGCCCAAAGCCTAGCCTTTTCAAAACCGGCCAATCACAGAAAGGCGCGTGAAATCAGCCCTACTTAAATCAAACCAGTGGTAATACATCTCATAACTGGTTATAGCTACCCCTTGCCGGCAAAATTGCAGTAAGGGGAGAAGGTGTGCGCTTCTGGGTGCAGTGCTGGTGCATCCAGGAGTCCAGAGTCATGCAAGGACTCCTTATCAAAGACCATGAGCAAAGACTGCTGCAGGGCCAGTACCAGGGTTTCCAATATAAGGCGGAAGCCTGGGACCATCTCACATGTGACCTCATCAGTGCCACTGGCATACCCCGAACTGGTGAGCAGGTCAGGCATCACTATGCCGAGCTGAAGTGGCATAAGAGGGACCTCTTGGAGCAGTGGATCCAAGAGGCTAGAGCAGGGGCTGTCCAAGCTGTGTGTATCACTCCACTATGTGTGTAATAATTGCCAGCTCATGTATATCATGGATAGGTATGGCTAAATATTCCTGTTATGTCCTCTACAGCTGCAAGTGAGTGGGCCACGAATCAGGAGGCTCATGGAAGTCACCTGGAGAGGTTGCAACATGAGGCAGGTCAGTAATACTCTTGCATGTACTGTCATAGGAAATAAATCTAAAGTATTAGTTAATTAATTACCTGTATATAACCTGTATTGTCTACGGCAAGTACTGCATACACTGGAGAATATGGCAGGAAGAGTCTCATATAGATTGCATGTAAATAAGAGCATAATAGCCTGACAATAATGGTCTAACTGCTGGACTGCATGTGTATACTCTGGTATCATATGGTAATGTAGATTTGCAATCAGGTAAAAGTACTTTTGTATTAAGCACTGTTACCCACGCTGTGCACCATAAATAGAATGTGTAGGAATGCCTGTATATGACTGGTGTAATCCCCAGAGGTAATTTAGAACAACTAAGAGACACATAGACAGAAAACAGGGAAAAGTAATTCAACAAAAAACGAATAGCACATGCAACTGAGACTTGAACTGTTTTATTTTTAGCACACACAGCCATGGTTTGCATCCTGGCAGTGGTAATAGTCTGCATACAGAATCATACCCCACAACTGGACAGATATGTCCAGAATGTCCAGTAAAGTGGTCCATACCTGTTGCCTGTCAACCTGTGCCCCTGGGAAATCAGTAGGATGATCCCAGACATATAGGAAACAAACAGGAAATACAACTGATGGACACACATCTAAGAGAACAAAGCTGCCACACTAGCAACTCCCCAAAACCATATGAGAGTAAGAAGCCATGTATGTCCCATTTACACCCCCATGTTGTCAAGCTGTGGCCAGAGTGTGTACAATAACACAGTGAGATATATGTGCATAATAGTAATGTGGAATTTGGTACTGTGTGTGTGGCAACATTCAGGCAGTGCTAACAAACATTTCTCCCACAGGTCTGTCAAATACCAACACTGTGCCCAGAAATACACAAATGATACCCTGTACTGGTACTGTTTCCTTTGGTATTGTATGGCATTGTGACTGATGCATTTGCTCTGAATAATAAGGTAATACTCATCACTGTCACCTACACTGTCAGACAAAATATAACTGTCTAGGAAATCCTGTATAAGGGTGTTGTAATACAAGGTCAGAATGCAAAAACCGCAGGAGAATTATATGACAGAAAGTAGATAGGAGATATACAGCAATATCTGTAACACACGCACACATCTCTGATGGACAGTGTTTAGGTTGTAGCAGACACAGCCATGATCTGAATCCTGGGAGTGGAAGTAAGCTGCATACAGAATCATACACCACAACTGTAGAGATAAGACCAGAAATGCCCAGTATATGGGCCAATATCTGCTGCCTGTCACCTTGTCCCCCTGGGAAGTCTGTGGAATGATCCCAGATGTTTAGGCAGCAAACAGGGAATACAACTGATTGTCACACATCTATGAGGAAAAACCTGTCACTCTAGCAACTCCCGAAACTGTTATGAGAGTAATAAGCTAAGTATGTTGTATTTACACTCCCATGTTGTCAAGCTGTGACCAGAGTGTGTACAGAAAAAGGGTGAGATGTATGTGCATAATAGTAATGTGTAATATGGAACTTTTTTTGTGGCAACATTCAGGTAGTGCTAACAACCATTGCTCCCACAGGTATGTCGGCTATAAACACTGTGCAGAGAAATAAAGACATTGATACCCTGTGCTGGTACTGTTTACACTGGTATTGAATGGAATTGTGAGTGTTGCAGTTGCTCTGAATAATAAAGTATCACTGATCACTGTCACCCACACCGTGTTACATAATATAACTGTGTAGGAAAGCCTGTATATGTGTGTGGTAAGTCACTAAAGGTTGAAGAAGGCAATAGTCCAGATATGTCCCAGTACACCTGCATGTGGTCAAGACATGGCCAGAGACTGTGCAGAAAGAGACGGACAATTATGTGCACAACATCAACCTAGAATCTGGGAGTATGTGTAGAAACCATTAGTTAGTGTTAACAAACATTTCCTCCACAAGTATACCAGGTAAGAGGTGCATACCGCAGGTAAAAACAGTTAATGTATAACAATTACTGTCCAAACTAAGGCTATAGAGTAGTGTAGTAATACTTGTAAGGTACAGATAATAGCACTGACTAGGAAAGTAATGTGGACTACAGGTATATACTTGTTAATTGACATCTCTCTCTCCCCCACTCCATATCTCCAACAATAAACTACGCATCCACCTCAACCGGTATGTAATGACTCCACTGTTCTGATTATGTCCTATTGGTTGATAAATATTCAGATTTGTTTCCATGCATGTGCTATATTGAATTATTCCAACATTGGCGGCATGGTGCCATCAATGTACCTGCATGCTGTTGTTATTACCACTGTGGTTTCATATATGCATGTGTTTCGTTTGCTATGCAACTGTTCTGTATCTGGTGTCTGGGTTAATGGGAATATCTATGTATGCTGTTATACCTTACCCTGGAGTGTGTTGACTATTACTAACCTACATATGATGATAAAATCTAAACACTATAGCATGTTTGGGAAGGCCAGTCCCAGCAGACCCAACTGTCCCACCTCAGGTGGCCATGGCACCGGGCACCAGCATGTCTGTGGCCCAACCTGGGACCTCCTTGTTTGTTGGTCCTGCACCACCTTCAGGTGCAACCATCTCAGGGGATGGGGCTCGTCCCCCCACAGGACTGGGTGTGGACAGGAACCTGTCACCCATTGCCAGGTCCGGGTTGTGGTGTGTAGCGAGCTCTGCAGGGAGATTGGAGATCTGCTATGCCAGCTTGAGGGCGATGTGTCACAAATAGAGGGTCAGCCTAGCATCGCAACTCAGCCTCCAGCAAAGCCACCTTCGGGGCTGCAAAGGTACAGTGGTGACTGCCCATGGGTAGGGACCTCAGTCCCACTGTTTCCACTAGGGGGCTCATGGGCTTCCGATTTCCCAACACCTCTCTCTGTCAAGGTGTCTACCCCTCACATGTGTCATATACCACCCATGTTTGCATCTTGCTTGTCCTGTCTGTTAACCTACCCAACCTACCTCCCCAAATATACCTAATATCCCTCCCCCAACATCCCACTCTCACCTGAAAAAAAGGGCAATCTGTTTCCAAAAAAAATTATTGCTGCATACATAGCAGTTGATTTCACACATGTGTCTACTGGACACATGTAATCTGGTCTAATTGGCATCACAACTTATTATTGTTGTCCTCAACCCTCTCCCAATGGTTTGTGTGTCCAAATCTATCTCCAAATTCAGTGTATATGCACAGCTGTTGCTGTAGAAGAAATGGGCAGCTATGGACCTTCCCTACACCCTTCCGGCACATCCCTAGCTATTTTCCCTACTGTCTTTCCCTCTTTGTGCCCCTTTTTCATCACTTTCATATCAAACCTTTTTTCTTTTCTTTTAAAGAAATTAGTGTGGTGATAAGCGGGAGGAAGCATTTTTAAGCAGCAGTAAGTGGGTTTTAGCTTGTTTGCATGGGGGGTTAGCAATGCCTACACAGGTTAAGCAATTTAGAAGCTAATTGAGTAAAATAAACTGTAACTGGAAGTTAGTACTGCCTACCTCCGCGCAAACCTGCACAAACTTGCTTACAACTTTTTAAAAGTGCCTTAATCACTCTGCATCCGACGGCCCTTGTTCTGCCCAGCAACAAAATACACAGCCTCTGCAAGTCTTGAACCCAGGACCCTGCACACCATAGCGATTTACCACTAAGCCATGTCAGATATACATAACCCTCATCCAGCCTAGTCATTCAACAGTACAGGGAATGTATTCCAACATGTAGATGTATGTGTGTGTGTGTGTGTGTGTGTGTGTGTGTGTGTGTGTGTGTGTGTGTGTGTGTGTGTGTATATATCTATATATATATATATATATATATATATATATATATATATATATATATATATATATATATATATATATATATATATATAGATATATATATCTATATATATATATATATATATATATATATATATATATATATATATATTAATAAATATTTGCATATATATATATCTATATATATATATATTTATAAACATATATACATGCATATGTACATCTACAGATATATATGTCTATCTATATGTATATATATATATATATATATATATATATATATATATATATATATATATATATATATATATATATATATATATATATATATATATATATATATATATATATATACAAGTTATATATGTAAGCAGATATATATATATATATATATATATATATATATATATATATATATATATATATATATATAGGTATATACGGACATACATCTGTAGATAGCATTGGGAACCCATGCACCATTAATGGGGTTGAGAGGCCCCAAACAACATACGTCTTGTACGAATAGGTATTCCCCCACACCCCCACAGCCAAACACGTCTGCCCTTCAATACACTACCAACTGTTGCAAATCCCATAACCAGGACCTGACACAATATGGGCACAAGATGTTAACAGTGCTCCATCCCATCTATATGATGCCAGGCTGGTATCAGTAACATATCATGCAGTACAGTCTGGCTCCCATAGGGAATGTGCAATGTGGAAGCAATCAACATGCCTGGGATGCATATACACATACACATGTATGCAGATACAGCTATATATATATATATATATATATATATATATATATATATATATATATATATATATATACACACAGACACACACACATATATATATATGTAGCTACACATACACATGCAGAGATACGTATAGTAAGATACATATGTAGAAGGTGCACACAATATGGAACAGCCACTATGCCTACAGTTACCACCTTACCAACTGAACACTGTATGAGCCACCCATACAAATGACAACCGTTGCCTGCAACATATACCCACAGAGAGGTCAAAGGATATAATACCACACACAGGTTTGCATACAAGGGAAAGCTTTATTCGTGTACTATTACAGTTGTATATACCATGCCATATAGCTGTTTAGACACTGGCATCCATATAAACAGAGTAATGAAACTGTGAAACAGTTATACTAATAGAGTAGACTGGAAAGGCCGAGGCCTTCAGGTAGTACAATAGTAAAGACAAACTGGGCCAGAGGATACCAAACAATCAACAGTAAGTAATGCAGATGTATAGTTCAACAGCCTCTATCTACACTCTGTACACAATCCCTAGGGGATAAAGACCTCAGTTGACACAATGGGATGTAACTGTTTCATAACAAAGCATAACTGATACCATCACAAACACATCGACAAACAGAACAGGCTGTATGCAGGAGGCAGTAGGCCTGCATTTAACCAAGGAGGATTGTATGGTAATGTACATCCAGATACCTTAAGGCAGCTTACCCCTGATACCCACACATGTTGTAACAGCCTAGGTTAGTTATGGTGCATCTCCCCCTAGACTCAATAATACAGGGCCATATACCATTGTTGCATACACTGGCCTCTGGAGTGCATAAGGGTACACATGTATTGTGTAGGTGAAGCCCACACATATATGGCCCCAACCCCACCGTATGTGTGGGGAACACAACAGCAGTGGACTGATGGCAGGAATGTCAGCATGACATACTCACAGCCCACTACAGAACAACCACTGACAGCATGTCATATGTGCAGAGCCTTGTATATAGGCGGAAGACAGAGGCTGGAACACAGACCTATATGTGGAAAACTGTTGTCATACACTAAAGAAGTTGCTGGTGTTACAGGATAGTTTGCAACATACCCTTAGTCTGGAATATGAAGTTAGAAACAGAAATGGATGTAGCCATGTACTGATAGCAATCAACACACACACTGCCAGTCAAATATCTGACACAAGACCTGTGTGGTGGTAATACAAAACATGATAGGCACACCTCAAAACAATCAAGAGGATAGGCCCACAGTTGAGAGATATGCAAACAGACTGCATTCCAAGTTAAACTAGTATGTACACACAAACCCTGCAACACCACTGCTATACAATGCATACAACAACTTTACTCACACTATGTCTGTAGTTCTGGAACCTCCTACAATTATGTTGCTGGCCTGCATGTGCAGGTTCTCCTGTAAGAGGTATTGCTACCTGCTGTCTGTAACAGTGATGCCCACACACAGGAAGGATTTCCATCACACAGGAAAGGTAAAGGGACCACATCCACATGATGTATGGATTTATAGTAGGTGGTTGCCATGACAGTGATAATTGGAAGTACTACACAGAAAGCTGCATGCAGGTAGCAAGTGGAGGACACTGATTGGTGCAGAGGCCATCACCTGATCATGTGCATCACCTACAAAATCCATGCTGCAATCTATTCAAAGCAGCTCAATCCATTTACTGGAGAGAGACAGAAATAGAGAGAGAGAGAGAGATAGAGAGAGAGAGAGAGAGAGAGAGAGAGAGAGAGAGAGAAAGGGGAAGTGGAAGTGAAAGCCAAAGCCACAGCAATAAAAAAAAAAAAAAAAAAAAATATATATATATATATATATATATATATATATATATATATATATATATATAGAGATTCAAAGGTTCATAGGTTCATACTAGGCTATCTGCCCTAGGGCATTTATAAGCCTAGCCAGAATGTGTTTGGCTTTCGCCACCCATTTTAAATTTATTGCTATGCCCTTTTTCAAGGTTAGTATTCTGTGCCTCTGTCTAACAGTGACACAGAAGTGATACCCGGGTAAACCTACGATCTCCCATCCACTCATCAAGATTCCTCTTGAAGAGAGTCAATGAGGGACTCTGCCTAACCTGGACTGGGATTTTATTTCAGAGTGAAGGGAGCCTCTGGGTTATGAATCTGTCCCTCCAGCATGTCCTATTTATTTCAGTGCTGAGGTTCATGTCTCTCGAGCACCTAGCTCAATGGGATTTGGATTTTCTGAGGTGCAGCATGTCCATTAATTCCGGGTTGGACATGGTTTTATACGTCAGGCACAGATCGCCTCTGAACAGGCGGTATGCCACTGAGTAGAGCTGGAGTTTCTTTAACCAGGCAGCATATGGCATCTGTTTGAGCCCTTTGATCCTCGTGGTGAGGTACTTTTGGGGTCTTTCCAGTTGCTGCAGGTGTCTGGTAAGGTACATCCCAAAGGGGGCATTGTACTCAATTATGGGCCTGATGAGGGATGAGTAAAGAGGCACGATGACCTCCCCTGATCTAGATGTGAATCCCTTCATGATTAGGTGGGCTATATAAAATATTTTTCTAACCACTTTGGCCATGTGGTTGTCAAATGAGAGATTGCTATCAACTTGGGTCCCCAGTTCCATAATTACGTCTTCTGTACTTAATGGATTACCACCTATGTGGTAATTTGTGGGCACTTTGTTTTTGCCAAAGGGGATGACTATACACTTTTTGGCATTTAGCTTGAGGCCATGGCTCTGGTACCAGTTGTCTGTTTCTATTGGGCCCTTTTGGAGGATGCTTGTGTCGGCTGGAGAGTCGATTATGGTGCCCAGTTTGCAGTCATCTGCGAACTTGGTCAGCCACAGCCCTTCCATGTTGGCCTGTACCTCCGAGAAATATATACCGAACAAGAGAGGTCCCAGGACTGAGCCTTGTGGGACACCACTTGTAACTAGTTTGGAGTCTGACATGGCTCCAGCAATTCTAACCATGTGGGTTCTGTCCTTGAGCCAGTTTGCAATCCATTTAGTGACATAGGGGTTTATATTTAAGCTGGTGAGCTTATCTATAATGCCAGTGGGGTATTGTATCGAAGCTTTGCGAGGTCCAGGTAGGCTGTGTGGACCACCTTCCCCTCGTCAATGGCCTTGGTGACTATTTCAAAGAAATCAACCAGGTTTAAGAGGCAGGATCTGCCCTTAACAAAGCCGAACTGGGTAGGATCCAGTGTCTGTACGTCCCCAATATCTTTATTTATGAGGTCCATGATGATCCTTTCCATAGCTTTGCAGACCAAGCTAGTCAGGCTTATGGGGCAATAGTTTCCAGGATCCATTGAGGCACCACCTTTATGGAGAGGAACCAGTGTTACTGTACGCCACTCTTTGGGCCCATATCCTGTAGTAAGGCTGAGATTGAACAGTAGTTTTATGTTTGGGTTTAGCTCTTCTTGGAGTTCATGTAGGATGCAGCCCGGGACACCGTCTGGTCCCATTGATGCTGTGTTTTTTGCTTTGGAGAGGGCGGCTCTTACCTGAGCATCTGAGATGTCAGGGGGACAGCACTCTGCTGGGATAGATATATGCCCTTTTGGTGGGGAGGGGGGGGTTTGCACTGAACCTGTCAGCTAGGATGTTGGCAATGTCTATGGGTTCGGTGTAATTTTTGTCATTTTGGACTAATTCTGAGCATATCTGGGGATTACCACCCAGGTTCCTAACATAACTAAAGAAAGCCTTGTGATTATCCTTAGTGTCCTGTGCAATTTTTCTCTCGAAGCTGGCCTTAGACAATTTTATGAGTGCCCGTAGTTTTTTGCTAATACTGATCAGTGATGCCTTCCCTTTTTGGGATTTTGCTCTATCATTTAGTAACTTCCTCCTTCTATTGTATAGTTTGTTTATGGCTGGGGTCCACCAGACAGGACGTCTGCCTTTGGAGGATTGGGTCTTGGTTTTATTTGGGATCGCATGATCCATGCATTCCTGAAGGTGTTCATAGAATGCATTTATAAAGGATTCTGCGGTCTGGGCCGTATTTTCTACAGGCCCGGGGGCTTTGAAGGATTCCACCTCAGTTTTGAGGAGTGTAAAATTTGCTTTAGAGAAGTTTTTCACTGTGGTTTTCTGGGCAGGGGCGGGGGTTGGGATGTGAATATCCAGTGAGATTAGTTTCTGATCTGATCTTACCAGTGAGGGATACACTTCTGGTCTGGAGCATAGAGTCCCCATGTTGGTGATGATCAGGTCCAGTATGTTTTCCCCTCTTGTGGGAGTGGTAACAAGTTGTTCCATAGCATTTGAGTTTATAAATTCTAGGAACCTTTGGGCTAGGGTGTTGAAGCTAGAGTAATGCTCCCAGTCTATGTTTGGGTAGTTGAAGTCGCCCAATATAATGGTGTTTGGAGAGACCTTCATATTTTCCAGTGTTCTCAGGAAGGCCGAGTGGGGTTCCTGGGTTTGAGAGGGTGGTCTATAGCAGGCTATAAACTGGAAGGCAGTTTTACCTACTGTTAGTTGCACATGGATAGTCTCTGATGCTCCGTGCTTTGCCACCAACCTGGAGGTGTGGGCATCTTTGATGAATATCGATACTCCCCCTCCTTTTGTGGTTCGGTCCAAGTTTTGGGGCTGAAAAGCATGGTATGAAGTATTACCTGGTAGTGCTGGGGTGCTGTCGGGAGCCCTGAACCAGGTTTCTGTTACTGCACAGATATCAATGTTCTCCATGCTAAGGAGAGTTTCGAGTGCGTGCATCTTGAGGTTTAGACTTCTGGCATTGAGTAGCATTACTCTTAGTTTCTTATCCCTTGTGATACCTATGGAGGTGGGTTTGTCTTTTGAGCCTTGCCTAAAAAAGGCACTATGCGGGTAGCAAGAGCCTTTGCCAATATCCAAAGCCCAGGGTGACAGGTGCAAGCCATCCCTAGCGAAGCATCGTGGCTTGTCGAGCATATCATCCCAAGCTGACAGGCATTGGATCCCCTTTGAATGACACCAGTACTTAAGCCAATTGTTGAAATTGATCATCTTGTCTTCATATTGTGGCATCATTCTTGGTGAGGGTAAGATGCTACTCAAGGTCAGGGTCATACCGGCCTGGGCTACATGCTCAGAGAGCTCCTCTATGTCTCTTTTCATGTAGTCCAGGGAGGTACATCTCAGGTCATTCACACCAGCATGGACAATGACTGAGTCATATTTGTACTTGCCTTGGAGTGACCTGAGTGCTTGTGTTATGTGGCTGATCCTAGCGCCTGACAGGCTGCTCACCATGACCCTCTCCTTGTTCAGCCTGGTGAGTTTGACGTCAGTGTGCCTGACGATAGTCACCTATTACAAGTGTATCAGGTGTGTTGTTTAGTCTTAAGGGCTGTGACTGTTTGGCACACTGGCTTTGTGAGATATGTGTTGCACGTGTTTTGTTTTGGGGTAGCGGTTGCTTGGGTGTCTTCTTTGGAGGTCTCTGCTGCTTAGGCAGATCTTTATTTAGAGCCTCCGAGTATGTTTTTGTGTGATTATGTGTTTGGTTTGCTGTCATGGTAGGTCTATGTGAGACTGGAATTGTATTGAGTGTGGTTTCCTTCTCCTCCTGACTGGTTATGCCAGTACTGAGTTGAGAGAGCTTAGCCTCCAGTTTGGCTATATGGTTGCATCTCTCACATGTGTTGGAATTTGTTGGGAGGAGGAGAGGGTTGTCTGTGTACATGAGGCAGTTGTAACATTGCCTCAAGATTCCCAGATTCACCAGCTAGACCAGAGAGGAGATTGACAACTGACCTTTGGACATGCTAGAATAATATTGGGAATTCCTTTATAATTGAAAACAAGGGCCAGTGGGGAGTGAGGGTGTAGTGCTTTTAATTTTTAGTGCTGACTTATATAATTGCTTTAGTGAGCAAGTGCCAGGTAACTTAAGTGCAATGTGTTACAGGTAATTTAAATGCAAAAACAACAAACAGTAACTTTCTTTCAAGTGAAACAAGGAAATAAGTACAGTAAGCAATGCATATATCACTAGTGATCCACAGAAGCGCTGAGAAGCCGTGTATTAGGTGGAATTAGCGTTCCAGGGAAATAACAAGCAAACAAACAACAAGCATATAAACAAAGCTAGATTCAGCAGGCCTGGATCTAGTCTATGCTACAGCAAACAAGGTGTACCAATTTCAGTAAGATACAGTTCAAATATTCAGGCACTATAAACCTTTAACCAGAAATTCCCAGCTCAGAAGGGCAGAGTCCAGCCTCTTCTCCCACAAAAGTGCAGACCACGAACCTTCTTAATGTAAAATAACTGGCCTGAAGCCCAAGTGCTTAAACCAGAACTAATACACTTTAAGAATAACAGACACTGGGCTCTCAATCAGCAGTTCCCAACTTAGAAGGATGAAAGCTACCTGTCCTGCCACCACAGTGCATGCCACAAACCTTCCTAATGTAAAACAACTGGTCTGAAGCCCAAGGGCTTAATCCAAAAGACTTAGAATGATAGCTACACTTTAATCAAGTTACTACCAAGCAGTAATAAATACAATTGAATACTTTAGAAAATGCCTGGATTAGTGCTCAAGTTACACAAACAAAGCTAGATCCAGCAGGCCCGAATCCAGTCTATGCCACAGCAAACAAGGCGCACCAACTTCAGTAAGAAGCAGTTCAGATATGCACTATAAGCCTTTAACCAGAAATTCCCAGCTCAGAAGGGCAGAGTCCAGCCTCTCCTCCCACAAGAGTGCAGACCACAAACCCTCTTAATGTAAAATAACTGGCCTGAAAGCCCAAGTGCTTAAACCAGAATTAATACACTTTTAGAATAACAGACACTGAGCCCTCAATCAGCAGTTCCCAACCTAGAAGGATGTAAGCTACCTGTTCTGCCACTACAGTGCAGACCACAAACCCTCTCAGTGCAAAACAACTGGTCCGAAGCCCAAGTGTTTAAACCAAAAGGCTTAGAATGAGTTACACCAAGCAGTAATAAATACAATTGAGTACTTTTAAGATGATGCAACAGTAAAATAAAGTAAGTAGAAACACAAGTACAGTAAAAGCAGATGAATTTTTTTTTTTTCTGAACAAGTGCTGAGATCAAAGAAACAGATTTGAGTGCTGAAACTAGAAAACTGGCTAGTTATAAGAAAAAAAACTAAGCTAGAAAGCTTCCTTCCAACACAGAAGGGCTTGGGGGCTCAGAAGCCTACAAATAGTCTATACCACTTAACAGGAAAGGCAGGAAACAAGCTTAGATTTTTTTTTCTTCTGTTTCCCAGATGCTCTCTTTGTACACAGTAGGAGTGCCTGAAATCAGAATATGATCTCACTGCACTCAGTTGAGTAAGCAAATGAGATGAGCCCAGAAGGAGTATCCAAACACAAATTTACAAGAGGGGCGGGCAGTTTCAAGGCCACTAAGATTAACACCAAAATAAAAACAGGGAAGGTGGGTGGGACTAACTGAAGAGCAGAGTCAAAACTTCCAGTTCAGTTAATATTCCTGCAACACAGATAAAATCAATTTAAATACTGTATTAGGAAAAAAGTGCAGATAAAGGTACTTAAATTCTCTTATACGTCCAGTTGAATACAGCTGATTCTTACCCGGCCAAAGCTGAGGTTTTTAAGCAGAAAATATTTCACACTGTACCACTTAAATAGGCAAGGACAGGAAATCAAAGAATGTTGCTACCCCCACACCTGTAATTACTAGCAAATAGTAAAATTCAGCAAACACTGACTAACTTCTAGTTTTATATATATATATATATATATATATATATATATAAAATTACATCCAGCAAACTATCCAGGATAAACATCATTCCCACAACAGGTATTTGAAGTATATATATATATATATATATATATATATATATATATATATATATATATGCAATTGAATGTAGTACTTGGTCCATAATAATGAGATAGATGATGTTGAATGATTTGTATGTGCCATCAGGTGCTGTTGTAATGATGTTCAACTGAACAACTGCTATGGACAATAGTGTCTGTCCCTGTAGGTAGTGGGCCATAGCCTTCAACTGTACAGATCAGCACTGACTGACAAGATGTAAGCCATCATAGTGTGTGTTGTGTAATGGGAAGTATGTGTATTACATGGACAGTAGCTGGTGGTGGAAGTAATGCCATTCTGATGGACATGTGGGATCCACAGCCCATCCCTTGCAGGATACTCAGGTTAATCTGTAATGCAGCATGCAGGAATGCCATAGGTGTGTAATAGTGTTACCTGCAATCTGGTCCTACATATAACCTCCTAATGTCAGACTGTGTCCATATGTGGCACCTGTCTGTATTGCAGCAAGGCAGAACAGTACAGCTGTGCAGGAAGGTGTTGTGGGATTGTGGAACTGATGTCTGAATGTACCCCACATATAGGTATGCATATGTGTCCATATGTACACATATATAATATATAAACATATATATATATATATATATATATATATATATATATATATAGATATATATATATATATATATATATATATATATATATATGCTATAGATATATATATATATATATATATATATATATATATATATATATAACCACGAATATACAGATATCCATGTGTATATGTGTGTATATATATATATATATATATATATATAAGCACATATATACATCACATATATCTACACATATATAGATATATACCTATATGCACATGTCTACATATATACAAATACAGACTCAAACATATATGTATGTAAATACATGTCTGCTATATTACTACCACAGTGCTGCATGCTATGTGCAAGGAAACAGCACACAATGCAATACACACAGATATCTACAACTGGCAGTGTGTGCAACATGAACAGGTATGTCACATGTTAACCTTTTGTTGGGACCACTTTGCCCTCTGTGATGCCCATGCCCTAGCCCAGCAATCAAGGATCATCAGTCCTCACCACTAACACTAGTGAGGGGTGTCTCAAATAGGAGGAATGGATAAATACACACAGTAAAGTGCAATTTCCCTTAAGAGCACACAGAGATCACAGTCAGTCCTGGGCTGGTCACTTGCTCTCCAGGTTAATAAGACTCCCCACTGACACAGCTATAGGGTCCAGATCTCAGCCAAGTGGGCAAGCTAAAGTCTCCAGCACCCTCTCTGTCCAACCAGTGCTTCATGTCCCTGCCCAAGTAGCTCAGACACACACACACACACACACACACACACACACACACACACACACACACACACTGACACACACACACACACACACACACACACACACACACACACACACACACACACACACACACACACTGACACACACACTTTGAGAAGAGTGTATACAACCACACAGACACTCCTGGGGAAGGCTGGCACAGGTTCTCCAGCTGTGCCCCTTTTTCCCAGACTCTACGGTAGTACCAGCTGCCACTACCCACTAATATTTATCAGCTACTCAAATGCCCTTAAAAGGGTGTCCAATTATTACTGTGCAATATTATTATCCAATTGGTAGTATACCCAGGGATAAAACTATTGAAGTGGTTTTAAAATATTACCAAAGGCATGCAAGTACTCTAAAGAGCTTAAATTTTCTCTACAAAAACAGCCACGGTTGGAAGGGTCTAAAAATATTTAATAACAAATAGTCAAAACACAAGACAATACTTTTTACTACACAGTGCTAGTCAAGAGTTCAGAGATCACAGAGAAATACCTAAAATAATTCAGTAGTACAGTTCAGACATCATAGAAAAACACTTAGTCTAATATTTCTAGTTTCTAGCTATTTCTAAGAGAAAACACAAGTCTAAGATAAACTTACATATAGAGCAAGACAGTGCTGTTGAGTTGAATGGTCAAGACAAAAATGCTTAATGCTCTCTGATTCTCTCTGTTTTTAAAGTCATATTCCTGGTTCACATTACATCATTCTTCACACATCAGAAACTACATTTACATTCTTCACCTCTGAGCAGAAACCAAAGCGATAAAGGACATTTATGCATGCAAATTCTGGCCATTAACTCTGGCCTTAAAATAATAGGAAGGATGCCTCACTCTAGACTTGTTGACTCTGAGTTTTAACATCAAAGGATCACAACATATTTTACTTGGTCAGTAGAGTGCACTGTTGTTACATTTTTTCAGTTCCACATGTAACACTATTTTTACCATTTAAGACAACAAGCCTGTGGTTTACATTAATATTTACAGATAGAATTATCTCCAAAATTCTATTTGGCTAGGCTGGCAGCCTTCATCTATTTTCACCCAATCTTCACATATGCCCCCCCCCCCCCCTCAGGGAACTCAAGCTAGTTTTTCAACTGACCCTTGAGAAATGCTATCTGAGGGAGTTAGGTTTATCTGAGTATACCTTACCCCGTTCCCTGTCTTGAGAGCCCATCTGCATTGGCATTGCTAATCCCACTGTGGTGCTGAATGGACATATCATATGCTTGCAACCCCAGGCTCCATCTTAGCAACTTGGAATTTTTTTGGCTGGCTCTGTTTAACCATGTTAGGGGGTTGTGATCTGTCATAACAATGAATTTCCTTCCATAAAGATAAGGCTGAAATTTCTGCAGTGCCCACACTATGGCTAGACATTCCTTTTCTACAGCTGCATAGCATTCCTCCATGGGTTGGATCCTACGACTGAGATAAACCACTGGGTGATCTTCCCCCTCTGAAGAAATCTGGCTTAGTACAGCCCCCATGCCATGGTCCAAGGCATCCACCTGCACAGCAGATTCTTTGTTGTAATCTGGACTGGCTAACACAGGGTTCCTCTCAAAGCTTCTTTAAGCTTCTGGAATACCTGCTCACATGCTGGGGTCAACACTACATTATCTTACCTGTTGTTCCTTGTCAGGTCTGTGAGAGGAGCAGCTATGGTACTATAACTGGGAAAGAACTTTCTGTAGTACCCTGCTGTCCCTAAAATGCCCTCACCTGCATTTTAGTAACAGGTGCAGGCCATGCTTGAATGGCTTCCACTTTGGCAGGTTCTGGTCTTATCTTAACAATCTCCACTCTATGTCCTAGGTAGGAGACCTCTGCCATACCCACCTGATATTTGCTCAGCTTAATCTGTAGTCTGCCCAGCACCTCCCGCACATGCTGAAGGTGGTCTGGCCAGGAATGGCTGTAGATGGCAATATCATCTAGGTGATCAAGGGCAAACCCTCCTGCTCCTGCTAGGATAGGATCTACCAGCCTCTGGAAAGTCGCTGGGGCATTCTTCATCCCAAAGGATATCTTTGTGAACTCATACAAGCCAAAAGGAGACACAAAGGCTGACTTCTCTCTACCACTGAGAGTCAAGGGCACCTGCCAGTAACCCTTGGTAAGATCAATGGTTGTAAGATATTTAGCCCTACCCAGCTGCTCTAGGGCCTCACCTGTCTTAGACATGAGGTAAGCATCTCACTCTGTGTGACTATTTAATTTCCTATAGTCCACACAGAATCTGGTGCTGCCATCCATCTTTGGCACCAGCAACACTAGGGAGGCCCAGGGACTGTTGGACTCTTGAATCATCCCTAGTTCCAACATCTCCTGTACCTCCTCCCTCAGAGTCTGTTTGACTCTTTCATGCACTCTATAAGGGGCCTGCCTAATAGGCCTTCCCGGTTCTGTATCCACCTGGTGCTGCCCCAGATGGGTGCACCCTGGTTTCCAAGTGAACATGTCCCCAAATTCCTGCAACACTGCTTGGATTTCTCGAACCTGGGTAGGAGATAGCTGCTGGGACATTGTTACCCCGTCCACTGAGGTGTCAATCCAAGCCTCACTGAGGGGATCGGTCACCAGATCTCCCTCAGACTCCTCTTGCAATCCACTGCAAATGCTCAGCCCTAGGGCCTCCCTATCATGGGAAGGTTTCATCATGTTAACATGGTACAATTTGTGCCCCTGCCTTCTGCCTAGCAGTTCCACCATGTAGTTAACATCACTTACCTTTCTTACCATCTTGTAGGGTCCCTCCCAAGCTGCTTACAGCTTGTTGTGTCTGACAGGAATGAGGACCATTATCTGCTACCCCACAGCATACTCTCTAGCTTGAGCATTCCTGTCATACCACATCTTTTTCTGTTGTTGGGCTTCTGTCAGGTTCTCCTGGGCCAAGCCCATGAGTTCCCTCAGCCATGTCCAGAGGTTTAGGACATATGCCACAACAGACTCCTGGTGAGACTCGCACTCACCTTCCCACTCATCTCAAATTAAATCTAGAGGTCCCCTCACCCCATGCCCATACAGCAACTAAAAGGGTGAAAAACCTGTGGATTGCTGGGGAACCTCTCTGTAAGCAAACAACAGATGGGACAAATATTTGTCCCGCACCCTCTTAAACTGATCTGTAAATGCCCGTAGCATGTACGTGATTGTAAAGTTTAACCTCTCAACAAGACCATTAGTCTGGGAATGTTAGGGGGTGATCTTCATGTGCTTCACCCCACAGGACTTCCACAGACAAGCCAGCAGGTCTGACATGAAATTGGCACCTCTATCAGTCAGTATTTCTTTTGAGAAACCTACCTTGCTGAAAATCTCTAACAACGCATTTGCCACCTTCTCTGCCTCAATGGAGGACAAAACCACTGCTTCAGGGTATCATGTAGCATAATCCACTACCACTAGGATATACTTTTTCCTGTGGAACTTGGGGTACTTAGAGGACCCATAATATCCATAGCTACCCTCTGAAATGGCTCCTCAATCACAGGCAAAGGCATCAAAGGAGCTCTCACCTTGTCTCCTGTCTTACCTACCTGTTGGCACTGCTCAAAGGTCCCGCAGCACCCTGTTACATCTCTGGAAATTCCAGCCCAATAGAAGCTCTGCATAATACGCCTCTTGGTATGTTTTATGCCCATATGACCTGCAAAGGGAATATTGTGGGCTATGGCTAGAAGTGCCAGATGGTAGGCTCTAAGCACTACCAACTTCTGTACTCTCTCACCTTCTAGCCCTCCCTCAGGGGTCCACTGTCAATACAGTAACCCTTGGTCCCAGTATACATATTCCCCCTTTCCTTGAGAATCAGATGCCTCCCTAGCTACCTACCTCAGGCCTTGCAATGTAGGGTCTTAGAGCTGAGCCTGTCTTAACTCTCTCCTTGTAACCCTTCCCAGCTCCCTTTCCACAGGAAGTCTGGCATCCTCTGACAGTGGTGCCTCACTGTCAGCCTGGGTACTACTACTCACCTCTACCTTTGCAGTCATCCTATCCTAGGGAACATCAGCACCCACAAGCAGCTGTGGCTCACCTTCAGTCTCACTGCTACCTTAGGTAGCTCCCTCCCTGAAGTAACCACCTCACCAGTCCTGGTTGCAAGTATGCAGTCTGTCTGGGTCTCCCCAGGCTACCAGACCCACATGATTGTCTCCTAGCCTGACTGCGTGCAACTGCACAAACACATGGTAATTCCTCATCCAAATCCTTCCCTATCAGGACATCTGCAGGATGGTAGTTTGGTACCCTTGTTGTCTCAAGACAACCTAATATTGGCATTTTGTCTCTCCCACTTACTGGTTCCCTCACCTTTTGTTCCCCACCTTGCCTCTGTGGACATCTGTATGCCACAGGGCCCCACTGGTTGCATTCAAAACATTTGACATTAGCTCCTGGACATGTAGCTGGACTACTGGCTTCCCCTGTTACTGGCAGATTCTGTTGGGGCAGTCTGTGCTGCTCACCATGAGTTACTTTAGACCAATTAGCAGTTTCCTTTTCCTGTGCAGCACTGCCCTGCTTGACAGGTATAGGTCTCCCTTCTTCCCCTACTCATCTGAAGTAGCACATTGTCTATCAGCTAACTGGATCCTCATGTCCTCAGGCAAAGTATTAAGAGCTTGTTCCCTCACCAAAAGGTCTGCCAGCCCTTCAAAAGTGGTGACCTGACATCCACTCACCCACCTATGGAAATAAGTGCTCAGTTCAGCAACATATTCACACACACTTTCATCTGTCTTGCGTCTTTGCTCACAAAACATATTCCTACATGTTTCAGCTGTTAGCTTAAACAATTCTAACAAGTGATTTTTAACAGCAGTATAACGTCAGATACTTTTGACAAAACAGTTACAGCTTTACCATGGAGTAAGGGGGTCAGGAACCATACCCAGTGCCTTTGGCCAACACCATACTGTTTGCATACCCACTCAAACATATGAATGAAACTATCAAAATTATTCCCCTCTTTAAACTGCGAAAGAAATTTACTGACCTTTTGTGCTTCCGGGGTCCAGTTACTCTGTTCCCCATTACCTCCTTGACACTGGTGAAGAGTTAGCATCTCCTTCTCATGCTGCCTCTGCCTCTCCTTTTCCTCAGCTTCCAGGCGTAGCAGTTTCTCATTCTCCTCAGCCTACAAAAGTTGCAGTTTCTCCTTGCCCTCACTCTCTAGATGCCTTACTCTCTCAGCTGCTTCTATTTCCAAATGCCTGGCCTCCAACTAAGGTCTCTTTAGCTCCAGATGGATTTTTAAGTCCTCTGCAGAAAGGTTGAGCTGTCCATTCTCTGAGGGTTTTATATCTCCACTGCCAGTTGGATTGTCCTCCTGGTTGCTGTTTTCTGATGTAGCTCTAACCAAGGCTGCAATCAGGTCTGCCTTAGTCAGGTTTCCATGCACCAGACCCCTAGCCTAGCACATCTCCACCAGCTGCCTCCTTGTCAGCTTTCCATACTCCTCTGCTGACATGCTGCCTGCTCACCCTGACTAACTAAGCTAACAAAAGAAATAAAACAATTGTGATCTCAACTCTGAGCATTCACTGCATGGCTGATTTAGAGTACAAAATACCTGCAGAGCTCACTGTACAGCAGATACATGAATTCACTCTACCCACACCACTACAAGCCAGTTAGTATTTGCCAACCAATTAATATGTGGTGTGGATATCCCTCCACTGCCAAACAATTAATATGTGAGGCCTGAGCCCTGGCCCAGCAATCAAGGAGCCTCAATCCTCACCACTAACACCAGTGAGGGCCATCTCATATTAGGAGGAAAGGATAACAAATACACACAGTAAAGTGCGATTTCCCTTAAGATCACACAGAGATCACAGTCAGTCTGGGGCTGGTCGCTCACTTGATCTCCCGGTCACCAATAAGACACCCCACTGGCACAGCTATAGGGGCCAGATCTCAGCCTAGTGGGCAAGCTGAAACCTCCAGCACCCTCTCTGTCCAACCAGTGCTTCACGTTCCTGCCCAAGTAGCTGACACACATACACACACACACACACACACACACACACACACACACACACACACACACACACACACACACACTCACACACTTTGAAAAGAGTTTATACAACCACGCAGACACCTTCTGGGGAAGACTGGCACAGGTTCTCCAGCTGTGCCCCCTTTTCCCAGACTAGACAGTAGTACCAGCTGCCACCACCCACTAATATTTATCAGCTACTCAAAGGCCCTTAAAACTGTGTCCAATCATTACTGTGCAATATTATTATCCAATTGATAGTGTAACCCAGGGCTAAAGCTATTGAGGTGGTTTTGAACACTTTTACCAAAGGCATGCAAGTACTCTAAAGAGCTTAATTTATCTCTACAAAACAGCCACAGTTGGAAGGGTTTAAAATATTTAATAACAACTAGTCAAAACATAAGACAATACTTTTTACTACACAGTGCAAGTCAAGAGTTCAGAGATCACAGAGAAATACGTAAAATAATTCAGTAGTACAGTTCTGATATCACAGAAAAACACTTAGTCTAATCTTTCTAGTTTCTAGCTATTTCTAAGAGAAAACACAAGTCTAAGATAAACTTACATATAGAGCAAGACAGTGCTGTTGAGTTGGATGGTCAAGACAAAAATGCTTAATGCTCTCTGATTTTCTCTGTTTTTAAAATCACATTCCTGGTTCACATTACATCATTCTTCACACATCCCTGGGTTCCGAGGCTAACAGAAATTGCATTTACATTCTTCACCTCTGGGCAGAAACCAGAGCAATAAAGGAGATTTATGCAAGCAAATTCTGGCCATTAGCTCTGGCCTTAAAACAATAGGCAGGATGCCTTACTCTAGACTTGCTGACTCTGAGTTTTAACATCAAAGGGTCACAAGATGCTTTGCTTGGTCAGTAGAGTGCACTGTTGTTATATTTTTTCAGTTCCACATGTAACACTATTTTTACCATTTAAGACAACAAGCCTGTGGTTTACATTAATATTTATAGATGACAGAATTATCTCCAAAATTCTATCTGGCTAGGCTGGCAGCCTTCAACTATCTTCACCCAATCTTCACACCCTCGTCTGTGAAGTATGGAATGGGAATATGGGGAAGTATGGCAGGTATAGTTGTGGAGGTGGTCAGGGTTGGTAGATATAGAGGGCAGTCTACAGGGGCGGTATGTGACACATGTGGTGGGAAACACCCTGGATGGTGTGTGTGGTCTGTGATGTGGATGCCCCATGGGCCCCAATATGGACTCAATGGGAACAAGCCTCTCACCCACTGTTACTCACAACAGCAGTCCATTTTCTGAAGGTGCTTGGCCTGGAGGCTGAGCAGGAGGAGCATGTTGGCCCTTTGAATGTGTGCTGGGTGCCTCAGAGTGATGTAGCACATCCCACATGTGCCTGTGGAGACCGTTATGAAACAGACCCTGGACCTGACCTCAGGGGACAGGAACATGTCTGTGTGTGCCCCCAGTGGGGGACAACATCCCCTGGGTTGGTTCCACCTGAAGGTATTGCTGGACCAGTACATGAGGAGGTCCAAGGGTGAGACACACATGTGATGTGGCCAGATAACATGGGCAGATGGGTTTGGAGAGGTGGTTCTGCTGGGCAATAGTACATATACATGATATTGTGTCACTGTTATAGAACATATGTTGGTAGTAATAGTCTACACAATCCCAGAACATGTCCAACAGCATGCATAGATATTCTCAATAACACAGAATGTCAGTTGTGCAGCAATCACAAAGGAGCCATACCACAGGCATATATGGAACCATAGTGGCCCTGATAATGGTATGCAGGTGAATAGTCTGTAACAGGCCAGCAATGATAGTGTCCACAAAGGGAACATCGCTACAAACACATAGCAGAAAGTGTGGTACAATACAATATCTATCCCACTGGTAGGTAAGCTTTAGCCATACCTAATGAGTTGTGTGTACAGTTTGTTGTTGCTGATATGGTGGGGGGGGGTGACAGAGATGTGTATTAAGAACTGGGGTAACTTTGCTGTATGAGTTCCTCAGACCTGTTTCCATCTTTATGTCTTTCAGCCAAGATGTCACATGCACAGCTGCCAACATATTCAGCTGCCGAAAATGAAGTGCTGATCACATATTTAATCCAGCACTACACTGTGCTGTTTGGCCAGGCCACCCATGACCATCAGGATTGGACCACCCTTTGGAATGACCTACTCCATAGGTTCAGTGATGTCAGACTGCACAACCGCAGTTATGAACAGGTCCGGCATCATTGTACTGACCTGCTTCACAATGCCCATCATGCTGCTGCAGTCCAAGGGGATCACCTCATCATGGGGGGGGGCCATGTCATCGATCCCCCCTGACACATGTGGAGGAGATCCTGGCCAGCCTCATGGCACCTGCCCATCCGGCCAGTCACCAACCACCAGACACCATTGTGGAGGTGGGTGCAACCCACACACCGACCGAAGAGTGTGCAGGTAAGGCCACATGGCACATCAGTAGACCACAGTTGTGCATACATCCATATCTGTACAGGTAGAGCATGCATATCTGACATGCCATAGGTATACTGTGCTGCTGCATAGTAGTGATAAACAGATGTCCATGTGTGGTGGTACTGTAGAAATGTGTCATTGATGTATTGTAATACTGCACCCACCCTGTAGCACTGCCACAGGTGTGGCCACTGACCTTGCATCTCTCACCCTCTTATGTAGGTCGCTTCAGGATACCACTAAGGCAGCGACCTGTAGCCGGTGAGTGTGGTTTATGTCAATGCTTGCCAACACACCAGGCATGTAATGGTGATGGTATATTCCATGCACACATCTAGCACGCCTACCCAGAATGCATGCTGTACATATGCATGTATTGTTGCTGTGAAATGCACGGCATCACAGGGGTGACCATGATGGGGTATTGGAAGGGTATGTCAGACACCTGCATGATAACTAACGTCCTGTCATTGCGGAATGTATCCACAGGGAGTAACATAATGGTGGGGAACATGGCCTACAGTAGGGGCATGTTTGGAACAGCACCCATATACAGTGCAACACCAGTGTATATACATGTAGGGCATTGGCAACTGCTGCAGAGAAACACTATGGCATAAGGCATTACAGTAATCCACATTATCAACTGGGACTAGGCTGTAACAAGTGATTTTCAGTGTATGGAACACTGCAAAGTGACACACATGTAGGGCTTACTTGTCATGTATCTGCAAAAAGGCTGAAGGGAGGGTGTCAGCATGACACACCAGTGCACTGCAGCAGGGATCCTAAGGATGCTAAGAATGGCAGTATTTGCATAAAGTCAGGTGCAGGACCTGTGGCAGATGTAACCCTACCCCCACAGCAATAGTGACAGCAGTGTGTGAACACCAAGGGATGTGCCCATGAGTAGACCTTGCAATCATGCAGAGTAGGGGGACATGTGTAGGGCAGACTGAACATACACTGACAATTGCAGATGGCCCATGGTGGTATAGCCCCACCAGGAGTAGTGACTGCTGTAGTACACACAAGAGGTGCGTCAAACTGTCATAGCACACATATGCCCACACGGAGTGTATGCATCATGGTCAGCATCCACACACCTAGCACATTCCATAGATGCTGCATGTGAAAGTGCAGGACATATGCCACATATCAGGCACATGTACTGTTAAGATATGCAGTGCTGTGGTTGCAGTGCAGATCACGGATGGGTGCGTCATATCAGGAAGGGTGTGTATACCCCCCATAGCCATGGTATGCTCTGATGGTTGTTAGTGTTAGAGTATTGGATTGGTCATACATGGTCTGCTGATGTTGAGAGCTGTAAATCAGGCATCAGGCATTCACAAATGAAATCTGTCCACATATCATCCCAGGTATGTGTTGCTGGAAAACATAGGGGCTGTGAGCATTAAAGCTGACATAACCGACACTGCAGTACACATTCTGCAATGGGTTGTACACTTGTGAGGTGTGGTGCACAGTACATGGCAGGGTGCATAACAAGTGCACAGAAATACCATGTTCATGGGTGCAGTGGTATCCAGGGGAAGGGGCTTCACCTAGTGACACAGCACATGTATCACACACATGCATACTGTTGCCAGCATGGATTGACTATAGCTGCACTCTATGTTGACAGATGTGTAATAAGAGGACTGTCTGTACTATCATTGTGCAACCTCACCTGTAAGTGTGCATGTGCGTCCTGGTGGTTAGTTTGTCTGTAGGGTCATTCTGGTGAAGTGGAGGGTGATTGATGCATGTAGGATGTGTGTGTGTGCATGTGTGTGTGTTTGTGTGGGTGGCCATGTAAGCACATGTGAGATTGTGAGGTGTTCATACAGCAGTACCTCCCTTTGGGACTGTGCAGTACATGGACATGGATTGCCACAATACACACCAGGACTACCTGTCATGTGTGTAATCACAAGACAGCTGATAGTATAATATGGTCTGTAGCATGGAATAGGCATTGAGAGGGAAGGCAGACACCAGGTACACCCTTAATATCACATTCAGCATGGAGGTCACCTACAATCCACGTATGCAGCACTATGGATGCATTGGGAAAGTACAAGTCAACACCAGGGAGTGTCTCCAAATATTACAGTTGTCACATGATAGGCTGAATGAGCAGCATATCTGGCATATACTGAGCATTACATACACATTCCACACCAGTGCATGATATTATGGATAGAACATAGTAGCTCACACATATAGGGGCCAAGCTCATGATGTCCCGACATACAGAGGGTGCATACCGAATGACAGCAGTGAGGCCATGTAAAACCACTACACATAGGCTAGGCAGGTAATGTAGTAACAGGTCTTGTGGTTTGACCACTTGTGTAGGCATTTAGAGGACTGATATGTTAAGGAGTAGTATCAATGTGTGTATGCTAACAAGTGTGATGAAGGATGGGGTACCACATGGACATAGACGTGGGACTGTCTGCAAAGCCATGGACAGGTAGGTAATATGGACATGTGTGTGTGTGTGTGTGTGTGTGTGTGTGTGTGTGTGTGTGTGTGTGTGTGTGTGTGTGTGTGTGTGTGTGTGTGTGTGTGTGTGTGTGTGTGTGTGTGTGTGTGTGTGTGTGTGTGTGTGTGTATACTGTTAGGTAATGCTGTACAGGTTTTAAAGTGCATTTATTGTTTTCCCCCACAGGTGACGAGGTGGGTCAGGGTCCCTCCTGCATGCAATCTGATGTTGGTGTCCATACAGACATGGAGATGATAATAGCACTGTTGAGGCACAGGTGGGGTTGTCAGGGGCTGACACTGCACCAACATTTGACATCCTCCTTCTAGCCACCCGAACTCCGAACACAGTTTCATTGCCTATACATACCCTGTCACTTGTGGTCATAGTGGAGGGACAGCTGGCATTTGGTTGCAGTGCAGAGGAAAGTGTGGTAACCATGCCTACTGTGTCCGGTCACAGCAAGCATAGCCGGATGTCCAGCAGGGCACCACATAGGTGGATGTCCTAGGGTGCTTGTGGTAGGGCCGCTGGACATCATGCTCCTGGCAGAGGCGACATAGCTGGTACCAGCAGGCACATGTTTCAGGATGTCATGGTGGTGCAGGCATGTATGGAACATTACACCAGACAGGGCCTGAGGTTGCAGAGGGCTGCTCTTGCATCTGTAAGTGACAACATCCGTGAACTGTCTGGTGTCATCTGTGGTTATACCGAGCTCATGGATAGACGGCGTGGTGAGATGATGGCCCTCATTGGCCATGGTGGGTCTGTGATTCGTGTGATGGGGATACAGTGATGGCCGTGTGGACATGGGCCAGCAACACCAACAGCTGGCAGTCAACGTGGACATGCTAGGACATGAAAGGGCTCCCGTAGTGGCAGTACTAGCCCCAGCAGTGTGGGAGGGTGCTGTCCACACCACACCACAGCAGGCCATGTGCACATGGTCCTGGCCAGTCCCAGGAGGGGCCTGGTACCAGCGGACATTTGTCATCAGCAGCTGAGAGTAGCACATTGAGGCCTGTACCTGGATGTGCCCATGGAACCCCTGGCAAACATAGTCCACATGCCCATGGCTGGAGGCAGTGAACTGCACACCCTGCCAGGTATGGTCTGCAGCTGTTCATAAACACCTGTGTAGTTCAGCCGCATGTCATAACTGTGTGCATGCATACCCACACACTATACAAACACATCTAGGGCAACCCCATACCTACACATACACCACAGCACCACATCCAGCTCAATGCAGTACACCCCTCACCCACACACTTGGCGTAAAATGTATGGGCCGCCCTCAGCCTCTGGCAAACCAACATCACACTATGCGCATATAATGATACCTGTGCCACATCCCTGTCATCCATACCATCAATGCAGGGACAGGCTAAAATGGTTCTGATGCACACGATGACTGTACTACAGTGTACCATAGTACTGCAGTGTAACATGTTGTAAGGAGTAAAGTGCAATGCATATATGGCAGGTAGTGTAGTAGTCCAGCAATGATGCATTATAGCTGTTAGTAACACTGGTCAGTTGTGCTCTCCATAATGTTATCCATTTGTGTCGTAGATGTACATGTGTCAGCATGAGGATGGTCTGCAGTCATATTCCACAATGGGGTATGGCACTGTGGTGACACCATGGCTGTGACATATCTGGGGTACAGTTGAACACATGTCATAGGTAACTAAAATGGTTATTGTGTGTGCCACATGGACAGGTGACCTACTGAGGTGTGTATACCCTGCAACCTGATGCAAATCCATCCACATACACGCACACTTTTACTTGGCAACACTGGGACCAGACCCTTACCTAGCTATGTAGTGATACTGAAGTGTGTGACTGACACTGCACACACCACACAACATTTATGGTGAGGTGTGTCCCAGGTTACTTGTTACATGCAGAACATCCCCAGACATGTACAGTATGCTAATGGGGGATGTAATGGGTGCATATGGACAATACATAGTGTGACCTACCTTCATATACACATTAACAGACTCATAACAGGCAGATGCACATCTGAGATACCAGGGTCTATTGCTGCTAACTAACTTGACTGTGTGTTCAATGTGTTACAGGTAGGCTGCACACAGCACATGCATAACTAGCCTGGATTGTGGTATTGGTTACCAGTATGGTTAATGGTGACAGTGGTAACCATAATGTGGTACATGGGACATATATTGGGTGTACCTTGGTGTAATAACAGTATACACAGCATCCACATCCCCCAGTGGATATTGTACTCCCTGAAACCCATGATGACACTCTGTCATATCCACCATCTCACATTGGCCGCGACTGCAATACAACACATAGTATACCCCAACAGTGGTACTAATGAGATATGCATCTAATGCACATGCTACACTTGTAGTAGCATGTTGCATTGTCATGCACCACCTATGGGCAGCAACAACACTATCTGTGCTACTGTGTGGCAATGGGTATTGTAATAGGAGCATGTGGCCTCGGAATGCTGTACCCTACAGATATACAGACATGCACAACTGCACACACATGCCAGAACACAATGGGTATCCCATGCCTATCAACCCATTTGTAAAACAGTGTAGTGCTGGTACTGCAAGGCTCATGTAGCCAGTATGGGGGGGAGCTTAACAGGGTACATGTATGGTCCCATACAGCAGTAGCCACAACTGAATATGGCAATGGGTGTTGCATTGGTTGTGAAGGCCATCATGGAATTGCCAAGTACAGGTGTGCTAACACACAGACACTGCTATACACAGTCATTCACACATACACATGTGTCACTGCAGGGGTGCATCACTGCAGGTAGTGATAGCCATGTACCTAGTAATTATCCAAGGAGAGATGGGTTGTGTAGGGGTTGTGTGTACAGTGGTATCTTGCAACTTGCCATGTGGCAGCAGGCAGTCTATCATCAGTCACTACTGTGATGACCCCCAGTGTGAGAATGACATGCATCAGCCAATCCTCCATGTGCTTCCTGCACATGGCCACTGAGGTGATCAGGTTGACATGTATGCAACATGCATTACAACACATGGTTAATGTCTGTGATGGAGATCTGTACCCAAGCATGTTCTGTTGACTGTGGTAGTGTAGTGGTGGTACCCATGGCATGTGGTGCATACAGGGTGACATCTCCTATATGTGCCAGTTCTTACACAGCTGGATACCTGCCATCTGCACATCTCTACAGGGAATGACAGTCATCAGTTTGGCAAGTAGCTATGCAGTAGGATGAGTGTGTTGACAGATAGATGTTTGACAACAATATGTATGCCATAACTACATGTCAGAAGCCCTCAATAACATGTGCTGTACAGACGGTAGTCTACAGTTACATTCCACATGTCGGATCATTACTCAGTAAAGGGTATATACTGTGACACAGCTCACACACCAGGGATATGACAGGGAGGCCTCAGTGTCCAACTATGCCTGCAGGTGTGCCTGTTGTCAGTGCTACATTTAGCACTCTGCTCTTGCCTGTGTAAGCACTGTCAACAGTAGTACTGCCATGATAAACTATATGCCAGTGTGACAGCACGTACCTTGCGCTAATACCCCTATGTTTAACACATTCACATGGATAACAGTTCCGTACAGGCCAGATATACATCTGTGTCTCACACATGACACTCACACCCCTTTCTACGGTAATGACAGCATCACATACACTTATTACAGCTGTGAGTACCCTGCTATGATATCAGACTGGGTGGTGTGACCTGGTTACCAGGCCTAAGCCATGCTTAGCAAGTATCAACATTGCTGCAATATAAGCGCTGAATTGATTTGCGCACTGGTAAGTGATACCTACACTGTGCAAGCCCCCGTATATTTACCCATAGCTTAGCACTGCTTAGCTTCATGCAAACATGCGCAAACATGCTTAAAGCTGCTCAAAACTGCCTTAACTACTCTGTATTGGACAGCCCTTGCTCTGCCCAGAAACAAAATTAACAGTCCTTGAACCCAGGACTCTGTACACTACAGTCACAGCACTTAACCACTACCCCATGACCACTGTGAAAACAGCTATTGTTTTACCAATATAGCTGTCAATACACATATTGTGTAGTATACTGAAAAATTGCCTTTACTTCCTAAATTGTGTAGTCCTTGTTATTGATATGACTGTTGCATCACATATGTTGTTTTATCATAATGTGCACATAGCAGATACATATGGTGAGATACATCTGGGAGGGTATACACAACCGTGAGGTTTACACATGACAGAAATATGGTTATATACATATAATAGGTCTATATATGTCTACATGTACATACACACTCGTACATATGTCGGTATACACATCTGTATAGTGCAACATATATATGGCCATATGTACATCTATTCGTATGTATGTATGTATGTATATATATATATATATATATATATATATATATATATGTATATACATATATGTATATATATATATATATATATATGTGTAGATATATGTATATGTATATATAAATGTAGGTATATATAGCTATATATGTATGCACATCCTATGTGTACAGATATGCCTAGTTATGTTGGTATATATGTAGATTTCTATAACTATATGTGCAAACATATATATTCTGATATACCTACTATTGTCAATATATATGTAGATATCCATACACATATGTGCATATGCATCTATATCTGTATATGTGTAGACATATAATGCTATGTATATGTATATATCTGAGTGTTTATATGTATATCTGGGTACATATACATATCTATCTATGTATGTCGATATGTATATATGTATATAGCTATATAGGTATCTGGATAATTATATATACATATATTTCACCATATGTCCTGAACATGGAGTGTAGCCCCACCTCAGCCCCTATAGTTTCAACTTCATAGTGCAAGAAGATGTCAGGTCCGTATAGCAGGTATATTTGTGGACTATTGCTACTGTAATAGGGATTGTCTTCACAGACATGGTGTGTGCGGGAGGTCACATCTGCTTTTAACATGTACACCATTGGCTACTGACAGATATCCTACCGACATCATAGTACAGTACCACTGCTAGCAATTAATGCTCTTGTGGACTACGACAGAGATATTGGCCAATATATGTGGACAGTCTGACACACTCTGGACATTCCAGAGGTATAAACAGAACCCCTTAGTGCAAGACATGTGGACCAAGCCTGACAATGTGGATGTTAACAGCCATGTAGATGGGTATAACATGTAACTACTGGTATACATTTGCCCCTATAGGTTGTGCATTCACACACCCCTGTCTGTTCTGACACAATAACCACTGGTACAGAGGTGCCATGGCCACATACTACCCATTAGATATTGACATACCTCTGTACAGCATCCCACTGCTCTGTCTGACTACATGACTGTTATGGTGGCCCAGCAGAAGTACATCTAGCAAGTATCTGGACATGACATCTTACTGGTTAAGTGCATTAAGCTGCTAGGCGTGTAACAAAGCACTGTGCAGGCTAAAGGCAGACTGGCTCAACACTGGCCTACATTTCCTATGGGAGAATGCACATGTACCTGCATATATAGCAGGCTCTACAGGCATGTCACAGCACAGAGTAACATACACCTGTGTGAAAGGGCATAACCACAATCAATGTGAACACAGCCACAGCCACATATGGTAAGATAGTGTAATATTAAAGTATATGGACTATCTGTTCAACACCATCCTCATATGTGCCACTCACACACTAACCCTACATATACTTGGCCACTACACAGTGTGGTCTGATACCTGTCTGTGGTATGGGACATGTGTGTGCATGATCTTACAAACGTAAGCCGATAGGGTAACATACAGTGGAGTAACATGTAACATCAGATAGAACAGGATCAAAACAATAGCATCTACCACAGTCTCTACACAGGCCAATGTACATATTAACAATGCACATACTGTCGACAATCACCATAAGTACACATACCTCAGTACTGTGTACACAACCTCAGAATGTACAGGTTATGTCATCAAATATAACCCCTACTATACCAAACATGTGTAGCAGTCTGATATCTCACTGGCTTGTTATCAGATGTGATGTCACTAATTATGGTGTACAGCACATATGCACCATTTACTGCATGACATATGTACAAAGGTTGACAATGTTGTGGCTGGAGGGACATACACAGGGCCAATATTGACATGTTGCTTTGATAACCTCATACATTTACTGTTGTAACAGGGTTTGTTGCAACAAATGTCCTATGAGGGACATGAAGTCAGTAACTCTCATGGCTGTCACCATCTACAGACTGCAATCCTCACACTACCATCAGCAGTTCACAGGTAGGTGCTCTGTGGGTAACA
The DNA here is from genome assembly GCF_019279795.1 of Protopterus annectens. NCBI lineage: Eukaryota > Metazoa > Chordata > Ceratodontiformes > Protopteridae > Protopterus > Protopterus annectens. Next base: position 241,415,464 of record NC_056729.1, on the reverse strand, counting down.
CATGAAACAAAAGGCACCAAACATGCCCCAGTCTGCAAATGACCGTACAGATGGTGGTTTTCCTCATAAACATAGCACTGACATGGCAGGTATTAAAATATATAGGACAGCCATATCAACACACACCCTGTTAAATCAACATTACTCCAAATGCAGTATAGCAGCATGTACAGTCTGTAGTCAGGTCAGGCACATCCTCTTCCTGTGTGTTGGCCTGTTTCCCACAGTGTATGTTGTTAGAAGTAAATCCCCAATCCATCTGAGAAGCTGCTTGCCAAACAACAGATTGAGTTCCTGCTCATCTGTTTACCAAACAACAAATCGAGTTCCTGCTCATAGTGAATGAAAAGGCCCAAAACCAGCATGATGTTCCTAGATGTTGGAGTGTTTTTCCATACAATTGGCTATGAGAATGTTATCACAGCTGTTCCACATGCAATCAGCTATAGAAGGGCTGCAATTTGTGCAGAGGTCATCAGCTGATCATGAGCATCACTTAAAATACACATGATGCTGCCTAAGCAAAGCAGGTGTAAGTCTCCACATCCACTAGAGAGGGAGTGAGAGATGCAGACAGGAGCAAAGAAAAGTCAGGGAGAGGTGGGAGAGCAGAACTTAAGCATTTCTGTGTCACACACCTACCAGTACAGGGTATCAAACCCCTGACGACTATGTAGTGCTATCACATGTCTATGAAGTTATTGGATGCATCACATAAGTTACATGTTGAGGAATCCTCAGAATGTATATGGGATGGTGAGTGACATCTGCAACAGGAATATGGTAGCTATATGGTAGGTGTAGTACACGTGCCTGTCCGCATGAACAGGTGTCAGTGTCAACACAGCCACACTTTCACAGGGATGCATACACATTGATACACTTGGCAGGGCCAGGAATACAATTTGACACTAGTGAGATTGCCACAACACAGTACTGTGCAGGTATCACATGCACCACAGTAGTCATACGGAGGTTATATGGGAAAAAGTTATGTGGAGGTATCTGACATCAGACAGCATGGTTCAGTATGCCAATAGGGGTTGTAGTGAGTGTGGTCATATGCATCATATAACACACACACATACACAGGGTGCCAGTACTGACATGCATGGGTGCATTGGTTTACACGTGTGTTGTGGTCAACTGTGCCAGATGGCTATACAAGTCTAGGTGATAGGCATACCTTGGCATCAGCCCACATAACAATGGTCTACATTGTAGGTCAGGTGTGTAGTGTCTGGATTTGCCCACACAGGTCGGTATTGTGTTCACCATCCACTCACCTGGATGAATATTCCGTGTGGCTAATGCTGTGCATTGCTTGCCATGTATGTGTTCCTAAGTCCATGACATGGACGATGTCTGGTATGTGCACACCTCCCACATGCATGTACAGTGACATGTGGAACTTTACCTGTGGTGTCTGGCCCAGGTTGTGTACACAGATTATCATCAGGTGTGCCAGTCCTGGCCTCATGTGGCATGAACTGTTAATGGACAGCAGGTTGACCCTGCACCTACATTGATAGCATGATACTGGTATTCCCTGGTGTCAGTGGCAACTGTCCATACAGGGCATGTTTTTCAGGCATGGTATGTCCTTTGTGTGTCACATTTGATGGCACCACAGATGTTGCAGGTGTCCAGTGGGGAACATGGGGAAGGTGCACTGTCGGCATGTACGTACCTATTGGACTGATGGACAGGATGCCATGCCCTCTGTAGCCCACTGCAAACACACGATGGTTACTATCAGTGGGCAATATGCAGCGTACTACCAAAATAGTGACTGTTGCCTAGGCAAGTGTGTGTGTGTGTATGCGTGTGTGTGTGTGTGTGTGTGTGTGTGTGTGTGTATGATACATGGGTTGAGAGGGTTCTCTTGGTAATACAAGGGATACTAACTTTGTTCACCAGGCCTGGATGTCACATGTAGGGGTATCGATTTGCACCCCAGACTCTCGGCTATTTCACATCTGTTATCCCTGTATGGTGGACATTGTGATATATACTTGGGCCACCATATAAGAAATTAGCAAAACCCACTCCACATTGAGTCTATTTGTTACACACTCACCCACTTCCACACAGGATACGAATGACAAAGACACACACACACACAAACACACACACAAACATGCACACCTGTCATGTCTGGGATTAGAACTCCTACCTAACTAGTTTATTACACTACACAGTGATAGGAAGCACCACTGGGATTACTGCAGTACTCTTTCCCCAAAGGTGTATTTCACAGTGAATGACATCAGCAAGATTGCCAACGTAGAGCATATGAATTGTAGTGAGTGTGACTAGCCTAAAAAGCATTGCTCTCTACACAAACATAGAAACACACACAAAGCAGCCACAACTGCCATGTTTGGGAATAGAACTCCTACCAGAGTTCTATATCACGCTACAGCATGAAGCTGTTATAGGCTAGAGCAGGGGGATTACTGCAGGATTCCTTCTCCAAAGGTATATTTCACAGTGTATGATATCAGCAGGATTGCCAAAGTAGTGAATTTGAATTATAGTGAGTGCGACTAGCCAAAAATGCATTGCTCCCTACACAGACATAGAAACACACACATAGTTGCCATGACTGGGTTTAGAACTCCTACCTAACTAGTTTATTACACTACAGTAGTACACAGTTATAGGAAGCACCACAGAGATTACTGGGCTCCAGCTTTCCAAAAGGTGTATTTCACAGTGAATGACATCAGCAGCTTTGACAAAGTAGGGCATTTGAATTGTAGTGAGTGTGACTAGCCTAAAAAGCATTGCTCTCTATACAAGCAGACAGACAGACACACACGCACACACACACACACACACGCACACACGCACGCACGCACGCACGCACACACACACACACACACACACACACACACACACACACACACACACACACACACAGTTGCTATATCTGGGATTAGATTTCCTGCCTAACTAGTTTATCATACTACAGCAGTACACAGTTATAGGACATGCCACGGAGATTACAGGGCTACACCTTTCCCAAGGGTGTATGTCAAAGTGGATGACCTCAGCAGGCTTGCCATAGTAGGGCTATGGGGAGGGCAGTTTGTGTGCATGGGCCATAACCCATTAATCTAGAGGTTGAGACAACACATGCGGGCACACGCAGGGTTATATTCCACAGGTATGTGTATACAGCTGCTAGATGACTACTTCCTTGTACAGTCATGTTGCACAGCTAGCACTTGCACCACATAGTCTGTCATGCTGATGGATACCAGTGGCTAATGTATACAGTGAGTGATATTTACACCTCATGTGGTTGTAGCCATTTGGCTGTGTGCTGGGTGGGACAGGCCTCATAATGGAGGGATCCTTGTCACAGTCCCTCTCTTCCACACATCTATGTACACCTAAATTTGACTTATTGTAGTGTATTGTCCTTGGATATGTGTCTGTATTCCTAACCACTGTGTGTGCAAGGCATGACTGGTGCATACTGAGGAGTGTATGCACTAACATCTGCAAATGCCAGATATGTATGGTCCACTGTTGTTTGCAGACATGGGCTTCATTTGTTTAAGTGTGTGAGCATGCCCAGTATGGCCTTCTGTATTTAATGTGTGGATCGATTCCAGGTAGTTTGTACTCCAGTGCAGACCTCTGTGTTGTACACCTACAGGTAGCAAACTGTTTCTGTAGGGTATCCCTTGATTATTTGGCAATATGGTGACAAACTGTGCAGGGGATGGTGTGTACTGTATGTGATTGCATCTGTACTGTTTCAGCTGCATGGTACTGCTGTTAGCAGAGCAAATGGCGATTTTAGTTGTACTCTCCAGTCCAACTGGTGAACCTGGGCATTTTGAGGCAATATTACAATTGCCTCATGTACACAGACAATCCTCTCCTCCTTCCACCAAACACTAATACATGTGAGAGATGCAATTATACAGCCAAATTGGAGGCTAAGCTCTCTCAACCCAAGACTGGACCAGGCAGTCAAGAGGAGAAGGGAATTACTTGCATCACACCACCAGTCTCACATAGACCTATGAAACCAGCACTGGCAAAAAACACACATAAATGCACAAAACATATTTTGAGGCTCTAAATAAAAATCTGCAAAAGCAACAGAGACGTCCAAAGCAGACATCCAAGCAACATCCACCCCCCAACACAAACCATGAAACACATACTTCACAAAACCAGTGTGCCACACAATCACAACCCTTAGGGCAAAATAACATACCAAACACACTAGTAATAGGTGACTCTATAGTCAGGCACACTGACGTCCCACTCACTAGGCTGAACAAGGAGAAGGTTGCTGTTAGTTGCCTGTCAGGTGCCAGGATCCGCCACATAACACACGCACTCAGGTCACTCCAGAACAAGTACAAATATGACTTTGTCATTGTCCATGTTGGTGTGAATGACCTAAGCCGTACCTCCCTGGACTACATGAAAAGAGACATGGAGGAGCTCTCTGATCACGTAGCCCAGGCTGGTATGACCCTGACCCTGAGTAGTTTCCTGCCCTCACCAAGAATGATACCACATTATAGAGAAAACATTATCAATTTCAACAGTTGGCTAAGCTTCTGGTGTCACTCAAAGGGGATCCAGTGTCTGTCAGCCTGGGATGACATGCTCGACAAGCCACACTGCTTTCCTAGAGACGGCTTGTACCTGCCACCCTTAGGCTTTCGAATACTGGCCAAGTTTCTTGCCACCCCCATAGTGCCTTTTTCAGGCAAGGCTCAAAAGACAAACCCACCACCGTAAATAGCTCAAGTAACAAAAAACTGAGGGTAATGCTGCTCAATGCCAGAAGTCTAAACCTCAAAATGCACGCATTCGAGGCACCCCTCAGTATGGAGAAAATCAATATATGTGTAGTAACAGAAACCTGGTTTAAGGCTCCAGAGAGCACCCCAGCACTACCAGGCTACAACTCATGCCATACATTTTGGCCACAAAACCCGGACTGAAATATAAAAGGTGGGGGAGTATCCATATTCATCAAGGATACCCACACCTCCAGGTTAGTGGCACAGCACGATGCTTCAGAGATCATCCACGTGCAACTAACAATGGGCAAAGCTGCTATTCAAATTATAGCTTGCTACAGATCACCCACCATGTCCCAGGACCCCCACTCCGCATTCCTGGAAACATTGGGAAACATAAAGGTCCTACCAAACCCCCTGATATTGGTTGATCTCAATTATTCAAACATTAACTGGGAGAACTACTCAAGTATGAACTCCCTGGCCCAGCTGGTGAATCTGGGAATCTTGAGGCAATGTTATAACTGCCTCATGTACACAGACAACCCTCTCATCCTCCCAACAAATTCCAACACATGTGAGAGATGCAACCATATAGCCAAACTGGAGGCTAAGTTCTCTCAACTCAGTACTGGCATAACCAGTCAGGAGGAGAAGGAAACCACACTCACTACAATTCCAGTCTCACATAGACCTACCACGACAGCAAACCAAACACATAATCACACAAAAACATACTCGGAGGCTCTAAATAAAGATCTGCCTAAGCAGCAGAGACCTACAAAGCAGACACCCAAGCAACCGCTATCCCAAAACAAAACACATGCAACACATATCTCACAAAGCCAGTGTACCGAACAGTCACAGCCCTTAAAACTAAACAACACATCTGATACACTTGTAATAGGTGACTCTATAATCAGGCACACTGACATCCCGCTCACCAGGCTGAACAAGGAGAGGGTCACGGTGAGCAGCCTGTCGGACGCTAGGATCTGCCACATAACACAAGCACTCAGGTCACTCCAAGGCAAGTACAAATATGACTCAGTCATTGTCCATGCTGGTGTGAATGACCTGAGATGTACCTCCCTGGACTACATGAAAAGAGACATAAAGGAGCTCTCTGAGCATGTAGCCCAGGCCGGTATGACCCTGACCTTGAGTAACATCTTACCCTCACCAAGAATGATGCCACAATATGAAGACAAGATGATCAATTTCAACAATTGGCTTAAGTACTGGTGTCATTCAAAGGGGATCCAATGCCTGTCAGCTTGAGATGATATGCTTGACAAGCCACGATGCTCGCTAGGGACGGCTTGCACCTGTCACCCTGGGCTTTGGATATTGGCAAAGGCTCTTGCTACCCCATAGTGCCTTTTTAGGCAAGGCTCAAAAGACAAACCCACCTCCATAGGTATCACAAGGGATAAGAAACTAAGAGTAATGCTACTCAACGCCAGAAGTCTAAACCTCAAGATGCACGCACTTGAAACTCTTCTTAGCATGGAGAACATCGATATCTGTGCAGTAACAGAAACCTGGTTCAGGGCTCCCGAGAGCACCCCAGCACTACCAGGTTATACCTCATACCATGCTTTTCAGCCCCAAACCTGGACCGAACTACAAAAGGATTGGAGTATCGATTTTCATCAAAGATACCCACACCTCCAGGTTGGTGGCAAAGCACGAAGCATCAGAGACTGTCCATGTGCAACTAACAGTGGGTAAAACTGCCTTCCAGTTTATAGCCTGCTACAGACCACCCTCCCAAACCCAGGAACCCCACTCGGCCTTCCTGAGAACACTGGAAAATATGAAGGTCTCTCCAAACACCATTATATTGGGCGACTTCAACTACCCAAACATAGACTGGGAGCATTACTCTAGCTCCAACACCCTAGCCCAAAGGTTCCTAGAATTTATAAACTCAAATGCTATGGAACAACTTGTTACCACTCCCACAAGAGGAGAAAACATACTGGACCTGATCATCACCAACATGGGGACTCTATGCTCCAGACCAGAAGTGTATCCCTCACTGGTAAGATCAGACCATAAACTAATCTCACTGGATATTCACATCCTGACCCCACCCCTGCCCAGAAAACCACAGTGAAAACTTCTAAAGCAAATTTCACATTCCTCAAAACTGAGGTGGAATCCTTCAAAGCCCGGCCAGTGGAAAATATGGCCCAGACTGCAGAATCCTTTATAAATGCATTCTATGAACACCTTCAGGAATGCATGGATCATGCGATCCCAAATAAAACCAAGACCCAATCCTCCAAAGGCAGACGTCCTGTCTGGTGGACCCCAGCCATAAACAAACTATACAATAGAAGGAAGCTACTAAATGATAGAGCAAAATCCCAAAAAGGGAAGGCATCACTGATCAGTATTAGCAAAAAACTACGGGCACTCATAAAATTGTCTAAGGCCAGCTTCGAGAGAAATATTGCACAGGACACTAAGGATAATCACAAGGCTTTCTTTAGTTATGTTAGGAACCTGGGTGGTAATTCCCAGATATGCTCAGAATTAGTCCAAAATGACAAAAAATACACTGAACCCACAGACATTGCCAACATCCTAGCTGACAGGTTCAGCACAAACTTCTCCCCTCCCTCCCCACCAAAAGGGCAAATATCTATCCCAGCAGAGTGCTGCCCCCCTGACATCTCAGATGCTCAGGTAAGAGCCGCCCTCTCCAAAGCAAAAAACACAGCATCAATGGGACCAGATGGTGTCCTGGGCTGCGTCCTACATGAACTCCAAGAAGAGCTAAACCCAAACATAAAACTACTGTTCAATCTCAGCCTTACTACAGGATATGTGCCCAAAGAGTGGCGTACAGCAACAGTGGTCCCTATCCATAAAGGTGATGCCTCAATGGATCCTGGAAACTATCGCCCCATAAGCCTGACTAGCTTGGTCTGCAAAGCTATGGAAAGGATCATCATGGACCTCATAAATAAAGATATTGGGGACCTACAGACACTGGATCCTACCCAGTTTGGCTTTGTTAAGGGCAGATCCTGCCTCTTAAACCTGGTTGATTTCTTTGAAACAGTCACCAAGGCCATTGATGAGGGGAAGGTGGTCCACACAGCCTACCTGGACCTCGCAAAAGCCTTCGATACAATACCCCACTCAGGCATTATAGATAAGCTCACCAGCTTAAATATAAACCCCAATGTCACTAGATGGATTGCAAACTGGCTCAAGGACAGAACCCACATGGTTAGAATTGCTGGAGCCATGTCAGACTACAAACCAGTTACAAGTGGTGTCTCACAAGGCTCAGTCCTGAGACCTCTCTTGTTCGGTATATATTTCTTGGAGGTACAGGCCAACACGGAAGGACTGTGGCTGACCGAGTTCACAGATGACTGCAAACTGGGCGCCATAATCGACTCTCCAGCCGACACAAGCATCCTCCAAAAGGGCCTCATAGAAACAGACAACTGGTGCCAGAGCCATGGCCTCAAGCTAAATGCCAAAAAGTGTATAGTCATCCCCATTGGCAAAAACAAAGTGCCCACAAATTACCACATAGGTGGTGATCCATTAAGTACTGAAGAAGTAATTAGGAACCTGGGGACCCAAGTTGATAGCAATCTCTCATTTGACAACCACGTAACTAAAGTGGTTAGAAAAACATTTTATATAGCCCACCTAATCATGAAGGGATTCACATCTAGATCAGGGGAGGTCATTGTGCCTCTTTACTCATCCCTCATCAGGCCAATAATTGAGTACAATGCTCCTTTTGGGATGTACCTTACCAGACACCTGCAGCAACTGGAAAGACCCCAAAAGCACCTCACCAAGAGGATCAAAGGGCTCAAACAGATGCCATATGCTGCCCGGTTAAAGAAACTCCAGCTCTACTCAGTGGCATACTGCCTGTTCAGAGGCGATCTGTGCCTGACGTATAAAGCCATGTCCAACCCGGAATTAATGGACATGCTGCACCTCAGAAAATCCAAATCCCATTGAGCTACGCGCTCGAGAGACTTGAACCTCAGCACTGAAATAAATAGGACATGCTGGAGGGACAGATTCATAACCCAGAGGCTCCCTTCACTCTGGAATAAAATCCCAGTCCAGGTTAGGCAGAGTCCCTCATTGACTCTCTTCAAGAGGAATTTTGATGAGTGGATGGGAGATCGTAGGTTTAACCCGGGTATCACTTCTGTGTCACTGTAAGACAGAGGCACAGTAAACTAACCTCGAAAAAGGGCATAGCAAAATAAATTTAAAATGGGTGGTGAAAGCCGAACACATTCTGGCTAGGCTTATAAATGCCCTAGGGCAGATGGCCTAGTATGAACCTATGAACCTATGAACCTATGAACCTATGAACATTTCCTAGAATTTATAAACTCAAACACCCTGGATCAACTGGTTAATACCCCCACCAGAGGTGACAATATATTGGACCTGGTCATCACCAACATGGGTGACCGGTGTTCCATACCAAAGGTCAACCCCTCACTGGTTAGATCTGACCATAAACTAATCACTCTGGATATCCACATTCTGCCACCACCCCTGGTCAAAGAAACCACCATGAAAAACTTTTCAAAAGCAAAATTCACATTACTTAAGAGCAAGGTGGGAAGTTTCAAAGCCCCCATGCTAAAGGATAACGCAGTCCAAGCTGCAAAATCCTTTACTAATGCACTCTATGGGCACATACAAGAATGCATGGATCATGCTATCCCAAATGAAACCAAGACTCACTTCGCCAAGAAAAGGAAACCAGTCTGGGGGACCCCTGCCATAAACAAGCTATACAATAGAAGGAGGAAACTAGTACAGAAAAGAGTAAAATTCCAAGAAGGGAAGACATCCCTGATCAGTATCAGCAAGAAACTATGTTCCCTCATAAAATCATCCAAGGCTAGCTTCAAAAGAAATATTGCCATGGACTCCAAAGATAACCACAAGGCATTCTTTAAGCTATTTAGGAACAAAAATGAAATTGCCGGGTGAAGCACTCTGTAATAACAGTCAAAATAAGAACAAAAAGAACAAGAGTGCACCAATGGCTGTGTTGAATCGTAGATATCACAAAAATCACGAACAGCTACTGCTGGTTGACCATTTATTATAAAACACAAGAACAGGATCCAAAAGTAAGTAGCTTTCCGTCAAGAATGACCTTCATCAGACTTCATAAATCACTGTGATAAAACTTTATATACAACCTAAGTCATGTGCTAATTACAATTGATTAATTAAAGCACTTGGTTTTAAATGAAGACTCAGTTTAACTCATACATTACTGAAACGCTTAAGAATACAATTTGTTAAAACATATATACTTCTTTAAAAACTGATGTATATAAAATCTGACTCATATATAACCTATATCAAAAATCTATATCATAAATACATACATATATCCTATAATTTAAAAACTAATGTTTTAGGGGTTGTCCTGCCAAACATGGTTTTAATGTAATTTTTTCATTCAATCCATGAATGTGTGTTTTGTAGATGTAGCGGATATAATTATGGACATTAAACTTTTTACAAGAAACATTGGTTTAAAGCTACTGTTTGGTGATGATGGCAAGCGCGATAGCAGTGACTTTAAACAGTTTAATAAACCATCTACGTTCATGCCTCCACATAATCCTTTGTTGGATACGTTTGAATGAGCTTGTGAAAGAGATTTATATGAACTTTATAACAATGGACACGTGAAACCAGATTTTTATAACACCACTAAAGATGAGAGGGATGCCATTACAAGTTTACAGAACAACATGGACATTATTATTAGGCAGGCAGATAAAGGAATAGAAATTGTTGTATTGGATAGGGAGATGTATAATGATAAAATGGAATACATGCTGTCAGATCATGAGACCTATCAAAAATTGAATGGTAGTTCTCTAAATATGTTAATTAAGAATGTACATGGGCATTTATATGACTTATTATTGAGCAATGTTATAGACTCTGAGTTGTACAAATATTTTATAGTGGAAAGTCCATTGGTTCCCACCTTCAGGGGACTTCCTAAAGTACACAAGAATTTGTTTAACCCCCCATTGAGACCCATTGTCTCGAGTAAAGGATGGATGACAGAGCCATTATCAATATATCTAGATAAAATGTTCAAACCCATAGTTAATAATTCTAAATACATATTAAAGGACACGGAACATTTTTTGAAGAGCTTGGCCAATTTTAATAAATTAGAGAACATCGACGAAAATGACCTTTTTGTGACACTAGATGTCAAATCGCTGTTTACATCTATACCCAACACAATAGGCATTGAGTATATAAGACTATTTCTACTTGAGAATAATATAAGTAACAACTTGATTATTAGATGGACGTTATTATTAGAAATTATTCTTGAGAATAATGTAATGTTATATGATGAGATATACTATTTACAAAGGAAGGGAGTAGCAATGGGGACCCCAAATATGGTATTGGCATATTGGGAGGAGCATATGTTTTGGGGAACTCAGACTACTCGAACATCTCAAATACTATTGTCGTTTTGTTGTGTGGAGGGGAACAGAACAGCAGTTACAACAATTTGTCCAATACATCAATGGTACAACAAGTTTCTTAGAGTTTGAGAGCACCTATTCTAGAGAAATGATTGAATTTCTTGATGTGAAGTTAACTAAAACAAACATGGGTATCAACACAGAATTGTTTAGAAAGACATGTTGGAGGAACAATTTATTACATCGAACCAGTATGCACCCCCGTCATGTGTATTCTAATATTGTTGAAAATCAAGCCATGAGATTATCCAGGTTAACTACGCAGGATGATGTATATGGGCAACATGTGGCCAAGTTGGCCAATAATTTTACATCCAGAGGATATAAGAGCAGAGAGGTACAGGGTGCCATGCTGAAAAGTAACAGGCATAGGACTAATAAGGGTATTCCATTATTTCATAGGGTTAATAAAGAACCTTTGTCCAATGAGACAGGTCCAAAGCAAACAGCTAAAACTAGGCTCACCATCTCCTACACCAATAGAAATAGTCATATTAAGCGTATCATCAGCAACAATTGGAGATTACTTACATATGATGATAATATTAGAGAGTTAATAACTGACCAACCCAGCATAGCCTATAAAAATATGAAATCTCTCAAAAGGATTTTATGCTATGATAATATTAGGAAAGATTCTTGTATGTCCAATAGAATAGGCACATTTCCTTGTCGTTCCTGCAATCAATGTCAATTTATAGATGTTTACCAAACTTTTGAACACCCACACATACAGGTTCCTAGGATACAGGATTGTAGAACTACAGATGTAGTATATTTAGCCCAGTGTCAAGAATGTTATAAGTTCTACATAGGCAAAACTAATAGGACACTGAGAGAGCATATATATGCCATACATAAGGAAAATATTAATAATGCTCTAGCCAAACACGTTCTTGAGAATGGACTTAGACACGTTTTTAAATTTAAAGTCCTGGAGAAATTACAAAGGACACATAGGTTAGGTAATTATAAAAATAAGTTAGAGGAATTAGAAAATAGATGGGTGGTGAGGTTGCAAGCACACATTCATGGATTGAATGAAAAAATTACATTAAAACCATGTTTGGCAGGACGACCCCTATAACATTAGTTTTTAAATTATAGGATATATGTATGTATTTATGATATAGATTTTTGATATAGGTTATATATGAGTCAGATTTTATATACATCAGTTTTGTATATATGTTTTAACAAATTGTATTCTTAAGCGTTTCAGTAATGTATGAGTTAAACTGAGTCTTCATTTAAAACCAAGTGCTTTAATTAATCAATTGTAATTAGCACATGACTTAGGTTGTATATAAAGAGTGTGTTTTATCACAGTGATTTATGAAGTCTGATGAAGCGTCATTCTTGGACGTGAAAGCGCTTACTTTTGCGTTGGGTGGAAAGCCGCTTCTTTTGGATCCTGTTCTTGTGTTTTATAATAAATGGTCAACCAGCAGTAGCTGTTCGTGATTTTTGTGATATCTACGATTCAACACAGCCATTGGTGCACTCTTGTTCTTTTTGTTCTTATTCTTTAAGCTATGTCAAGAATCTAAGTGGCAATTTTCAGATCTGCTCAGAGTTAGTGCAGAATGGCACAAAATACACTGAACTGACTGATATAGCCAACATTCCTGCAGACAGGTTCAGTGCAAACATCACCCCCCTCTCACCCCCAAAAGGGCCCATAACTATACCAGAAGAATGTAGTGCCCCTGAAATCACAGACACTCAGGTTAAAACAGCCTTCTCCAAAACCAAAAACACAGCATCAATGGACTGGATGGTATCCCAGGCTGAGTCCTACACGAGCTCAAAGATAAACTAACCCCTCACCTAAACACACTGTTTAAACTCAGCCTCTCCACAGGCTTTGTGCCCACAGAGTGGCACACAGCAATGGTTATTCCGCTCCACAAAGGTGGAGCCACAACAGACCCCAGGAACTATCGCCCTATAAGCCTGACTAGCTTGGTCTGCAAAGCTATGGAGTGCATCATCATGGATCTCATTAACAGAGACATTGGAAACCTCCAAACACTGGACCCAACCCAGTTCAGCTTTGGTAAGGGCAGATCATGCCTCCTAAACCTGATGGACTTCTATGAGACAGTTGCCAAGGCTATAGATGAGGGAAAGGTGGTCCACACAGCCTACCTAGACCTTGCAAATGCCTTTGACACCATTTCCCACTGAAGTATTATAGACAAGCTCACCAGCCTGAACATAAACCCCTACATCATGAGATGGGTTGCCAACTGGCTCATGGACAGAATCCACATGGTAAGAGTTGCAGGAGCTTGGTCTGACTCTAAACCGGTTACAAGTGGTGTTCCCCAGGGCTCAGTCCTAGGAACCCTCCTGTTCGGCATATACTTCTCAGAGGTACAGGCAAGCACAGGAGGACTATGACTCACCAAGTTAGCAGATGACTACAAACTAGGGGCTATAATTGACACTCCGGCTGACACAGATAACCTCCATAAGGGTCTCAATAAAACAGATATCTGGTGTCAAAACCATGGTCTCAAGCTAAATGCCAAAAAGTGCATAGTCATCCCCTTTGGAAAAAACAAAGTGCCCACAAACTACCACAGAGGTGGTAGCCCCCTAAATACAGTAGACGTAATAAGGGATCTGGGGACCCAAGTAGATAGTAACCTCTCCTTTGATAATCACATTGCCAAAGTGGTTAGAAAATCCTTCTATGTGGCCCACCTAATCACAAGAGGGTTTGCATCCAGATCGAAAGAGGTCATTGGGCCCCTCTACACATCACTCATCAGACCCATCATAGAGTACAATGCCCCATTTGGGATGTACCTTACAACACACCTGCAACAACTGAAAAGACCACAGAAGTTCCTCACCAAGAGGATCACTGGCCTCAAGCAGATGCCCTATGCAGCTCAACTGAAGAAACTCCGGCTGTACTCGGTTGCATACTGCCTACTCAGAGGTGATCTCTGCCTGACATACAAGGCCATGTCCAACCCAGAATTGATGGACATGCTCCACCTAAAGAAAACCATATCCCCTTGAGCCACATGCCCCAGGGATCTAAATCTCACCACAACAATAAATAGGACATGTTGGAGGGATAGATTCCTGTCCCAGAGACTTCCCATGCAATGGAACAAGATTCCAGTCTACATTAGGCAGAGCTCCTCACTAACCCTTTTCAAGAGGAACCTTGATGAGTGGATGGGAAACCGAAAGTTTACCCCAAAGATAACTTCAGTGGGTCTGCTGGACAGAGGCACAGGGAACCAATCTAAAGGGGTGGTGAAAGCCAACACATTCCAGCTAGGCTTATGAATGCCTTAGCTCAGATAGCCTAGTACCTACCTATGAACCTATGAACCTATGTGTACTGTTATACACTGTGATGTTTTCTGTCCTCGTGTACTGTCAGGTGGACATTCTTGCTTATACTGATGTCTTGGGAGACAAGGGTGACTGCAGCTGTGTCTGATATTGTGGGCAGACAGCTACATATTCATGGTAAGGTATACCATTCTGGAGGGGGAGTTGCAGACACTTACTGCTGGGTCTGTGTATCCGGTTCAGCACCATTGTGCAGTGCTGGCAGAGGTTCCCATACTTGTACACCCATCAACATGACAGTATGGCCTTATTTTGCTGCGGCAATGCCTCACAGCTGTACAAATTCACACAGGTTACCCAGAGGCAGGGGCCATGTGTCGGGGCATTACCCCTATTGCGATGTACGGGCAGATGTGTAGCCACCCATTTATGTGTTTGCATCCAGGGATAGTGTGTGCACACATCTTGGTGTTAGACCATGCACATTCCATGCTGCCCATGCTTCCACCCCTCTGTTATTCTAACCTCTTCCATACATTATGCATGCATTCTCTAATAATTTCCCCAAGGGTATCACCCTGTCACAGCTTTGTGTTAGTGTTGGTCCACAGTTCATGCAGTGGGACATGGTGGAAATGTTACTGTGGTTTGTCCACATGGCCCTGTATATGGCTTATGTGGAGTGTGTTACGTTGTTATTTGGTTGTCCATGACATAACATGCATTGGCAATATATGTGAGACACAGGCCTTTGGCAGAGGCCTGTGGGCCATTAAGTGTTGCTGTGGGCCAGATGTGTCAGGTCATTGCATTCTGTCAGTCCTATAGTCTCAGACCACCATAAAGTATATTCCCCTGGGGTGACAGGGTAGGTGTGATAGGTGCTCATGCCGATACTTTCTATGAATCTTGGTCAGGTGATGTGGATGCTGGCAGGGTACTACATACTGCTAGGGACACACCTGCATGGGACACCTGCACTGCATGCTGCATTCTTCCGCTATTGCCATATACAGGTGGGGTCATATTCTACCCATTCCCCACAGCAGGGATATGACCAGAGAGGTACCTGTGGGTGGTGTTTGCATGAGCTGGGTGCATGTGTGCTATGACACTACTTGCATCTAACACACAGATATACATGGGGCATTCCAGTTCTGCTGGCATGTGTAGGTACATCAGCTGTTTCCCAATACATCAGTTCTACATTCTTTGTGATCTGCACATGTCCGGGCAAACATCACCCGTATCCCCTACTACAAGACCAGTTAATCTGATGCATACCTGTATGTACAATTCCAAGGGTGGCTCCATTTCACAGTGACACAATATATACTGTATGTCTGGGGTACTTTTCCTTGTGTACTGCTTGTATATCTAGCCCAACTTCCATGCCATGTCAGTCTCTCAGATGGTGACACATATTACCACCATACATTTACAATGGCTTACTGCTAGCAAATGTTATACTGGTGGGAATTGTCTTTGGCACTGCAGTTGTGAAGGCTTGTCCCTGTCATCAGCAGTAGTGAGCAATAGCCACCATGTCTTACCTCAACATTCATACATACTGACCACTCTCACACAATATGAAACACACCCTAACCTAACACACACAGACCTGCACATTGTGCAAATGCTACAACCGATCCTGCAACCTTGGCCATCTCTAGGCATCTGTGCTCCACTGGTATTATACCTACTCATGCATGTTATTACATTTCTACACAGGATTGAGGGGGCACACCTGACTGTTGCTACATTTCTATGCTGGATTGGGGGAAGGGGCACACCTGACTATTTCTACATGTCTACATAGGAGTGGGGGGCACACCTGACTGTTACTACATTTCTACATAGGATCATGGGGAGACTCACCTGGCTGTTTCCACATTTCTACACAGGATTGGGGGGCACACCTGACTGTTACTACATTTCTACACTGGATTGGGGGGCACACCTGACTGTTACTACATGTCTACATAGGATTGTGGGGGACACACCTGACTGTTTATACATGTCTACATAGGATGGGGGTCACACCTGCCACTAGTAAACATTTGCTATGACTGTACTGGTATGTCAGGTGCTCCATTTCATTCTGTATTCTAACCAATCATGCTGACTAGAGGCATATCAGTGTACTACAGGTCTTAGTTTTGGTTGACTTACATATTAGTTTCCGACTTCCTACCCTTCAGAACTAACATCCAACTGCCTGACCTGCTGTTGTCTGTCTGTGTAGGCCTGGGGTGGAGGTTACCCATAGACATCATTCAGAGGCAATAGCATAGCCTCTGTTTGTGTTTGTCTACACATGTCCTGCTGGATGAGACTGTTGTTGGGTATGTGAACCTCCCTGACTGGCATGTGTGAGTCATATGGACACACATGTCGCCCAGCACATTTCCTGCAGTGGGTTTTTTTGCCCTGTGTAGTACTGGCTACTATGGTGACTCCAGTATTTGTTCCAGATGTCATGGTGCCACTATGGGTGTCTGCTATCTGCTGGCATACCTTTCAGCCACCCGATTCACTTGCATGCTCACATCCGTACCATAGATACAGGTAAAGACACATTCTACTTCATTAGGCAATTGGTAGGTTGATTGACTTACCTTGTGGGTGTGCCAGTATTGAGGATGGTGCTGAAGGGCTGCCTATGTCAGATGCACATAGTACACTCCTTATAGATGGTTGAGCACAGGTAGTGTCATGTTTGGAATCCCTTTTACTGTATGTGCGAGTCAGAGAGAGTTGCCATTCCCTGAGTCCCTACTGTGTCAGTGTATGTGCTATGCATTGCCTCTTTGCCAAGGCCAGGGCATACTGGGCACACCTTCTTCTGTCTACTGGGGCAGGCTCAGGTTGTTCCTCCTCTGAGTCACTCTGCCTGTGCAGGCATTAGCATTGGTGGGGTGCTGTATGGACCTGCCCCATGCTGTTCCTGCTGCAGCTGTTTCCACAGGATCATATTGTGTAGCATGGCACATACCATAACAATTTGAGTACATGTAGCTGGTGAGTACTCCAAGCCTCCACCGGATGTGTCGAGCCACTGGAACCATGACTTGAGCATCCCAAACACAAGCTCTATTATAAGTCTGGTATGTGTGTGTACCTCATTATGGCATTCTTGTTTGGGTATGTGTGCAATTCTGATGGGTGTCATCAGCCACGGCTCCAGTTCGTGACCAGCATCCCCCACTAGGTGACCGTAAGGGATGTCCCCATTGGCAATTCTCTGGTACAGCTGTGTCAGATGCCAGATGTGGGAATCGTGATAGCTTCCAGGACATCCAACACACACATTCATTATAATTCCCTGGGTATCGTACATGACCTGGCAGTTGATGGAGGGGAAGCCCTTGCGGTTGATGTAGACCCTACGCTGATCACTGGGTGGTGCTTTGATGTATATATGCGTGCAGTCTATAGTACCCACTACCTTGGGGTATTCTGCTATTTCGTGGAAGAGATGCATATTGCTGGCCAACACCTCACGTGTGTTGAGGAAATATACGTGCTCACCAGCATGTGCTGACATGGCATCAAGGAACTGGTGGAATACTCTGGATGCTGATGCCTGTAAGATCCCCATGGTATTCTCAGTTGAGCTTTGGGAGGTACCTGTGGCTAGTATTCCTAGGCCTACACATACCTTGGTGTCCACTGGGATGGGTTCCCCTCTGTCAGTTCGGTGTGTCAGGTGTGGCCGGCACAGCTCAACAATTTACTGTAGGAGGTCCCTGTGTACCCTATAGCACTCTACTATCTCCAGCTCATGTAGCCCATGGTAGGTTACCCTGGGTCTGTACACTGTCCTCCATCTCCTCACAGTGGGTTGGTCGACAGCATTCACATCCTCAACACCCTCAGCCTCTTCCACATGTTGTTGTATGATGCCTACTGCAGCCCCTACCATTTTGTTGTTTTATTTGTTAAAAGTTCCCTGCTTGTATACACCAGTGGTGCTGAGTATGGGAAAAACCAGAGGGGAAGGTGTTTGCATAGTTTATTTTAGTGTTCTGGGCTGGGCTGATCTGCTGCCTGTGTAACTGGCTGGTTCTGATACATTTCATCTGCCAGCTATGCTAGTTCTCCTTGATTAACTTCCTACTACTGTTTTCCCTTCCCATTGCCTTTTTGTTTAAGCCCAGGGGTGCGCCGTGCAAGCACAGTGCTCAAATGTGCACAGAGATGCTATTTCCTGGTTTACTTTTTTTTTCTTTAAAACCTGGTGCGTGGTGCGCACACCCACTTAGGCAATGTAAAGAGTGCTAGGCAGCCTGAGACACACCCCTTTGCCTAGCTGTGCTAAGCTAGGAGCAAACCTGAGCCACAGAACTCCAATCTGCTTTCAGTATGCCTGACACACACCCCTATGATGTCAGCTAACTCCTAGGCTTGCACCAAGCTATTCCTGCTCTTATGCTGTTGGGAGCTGACTAGCATGCAGGTGAAATCTGGGATTCACTATCAATCCCCTCATTTGCATAGGATTGCCTGCTAATGCATAGTTATATGTCCCACACTGGGCCTCCCCCCTTTGCAACCACTATTCACTGGCCATGTTGTCTTCTGCCTGCCATTGACTATAATGGCAAACTAGTGGTTTTAGTTAGAATGCTTATTTTAGGTTTATTTTCTTATTTTCCTCCCGATCCTGTTTGTGTGTCACTGCCCTACGCTTAAACAGTCAAGATCGGCTAAAAAAAATTTAAAGTTGATTTGATTTTTTTAAACTGTTTTCCATGTCAGTGGTCTTATATTTGGCCATTGGCATGCTTTCAGAATGATATCCACCCTTTATTTGGAGCTGCTATGGCTCCATTTTGTAATTTGCAGAAATGTACTCCATTACTAGCGGAGTACATTTCTGCAGATTACACTAGTCCTGCACGTCTGGTTTCCAGCTTCCTGGATCACAAATTCATCTCATTTGCATGGATTTCTCCTGCAAATGGGGTAATTTGCATACAGCGGCTGAGTCCATGCAGGATTAGTGCAGGAGCGCACATGCATGCCTTTACAGGTTATTCCTGGATCTCATGGCAGACATATTGCCTGCTGGAGCTCCTGTACTAATCCTGCATGCCATGCAAGGCTTGCAGAATCCGGGGGATAGTCACCATTGAAGTTTGGAAGGAATGTTAAAGAAATAATTACATGATTACCACCCTACCACCCCAACACATACAAGTACAGTTACCTTCTGTGTATAACTATGAGCTGGACTGGTTTTAAACTAGACTGGACTCAGAGGAGAGGCAATTATTCAGCCCATGACAAAATGCACTTATAATAAAGCCTTGGCATCCCCATAAATCCCCATAAGTTTTGGTCTGGGTATTCTGTAATGGATTTATCTCTAAGAATATAAAAGATATAAAATATGATTGTTAAACTGAACAGGTAGCAACAGTGACAATAACTTTCAGCAAGACAACCCCTCTCTAAGCAGTTATAGCCTCTTCTATGTACAATTCAGACATCTGACTGTGATAAAAGAGGATGATTGTGCAATGACTTTCATCTATATGCCAAACAGTTTCCACACATTGAACTATTACACATTGCTTCACATAAGTCCTTCAAATCCAACACATTTTTTTTACCAAAAGCTGGTTGATATTTAAAATTCTAAACTGTTAAATATCCACTCCCTCCTTTCTAAACGTCCCACATTTAAAGTTAGCCTACATTACTTTCCCTTAAAATAAAATTAAAAACTTTCTTGCTACAGCTATTAAACTGCAGTTTTCTGATACTTTTTCTGTTGTACTCACTTCTTTTGCTCTTGCCTGCTCTGTTTGCCCTGCGGGCTCACTCCTCTCAACTACCCTGCCCCCAATTCCCACATGCCCCCAGTACTCCTACACTTAGAGGCCAAGCAGTCAACCCCCTCTAACAACTACCAATAATCTTTCCTAAAGTATCAGGTCCACTCCCACGCCCCATCCTCCTACTTTAAACCTCCTTCTATCCAAACACCCACCCTCTTCCACCTCCATTCATCTACTCAACCCTATATGTCCCAACCTCTTACAAAACAACTACTCTCGCTCCAAACTCTAATCTCTCATACCGCTACCTCACCAAACGTCTCCTCCCTTCTCTACCTACACTATCTGAAACATAGTCCTATATCCTAAACTTCACTATGTATACCTTACTCCTCACCGACCTTCTACTATTTCATCCAATCCTATTGCATCATCTCACTGCACCCTATGCACCATTACCCTTCCTTCCATAAACATCTCACCAACCCACTCCCAAATTATCAACCTTACTCAAAAAGATGTCGTCACCATCTCTCCTTCTGTCTTACCCACAAACATTCAACTTCCTAAAATAAAAATACCCCCTTCTTACTCCAAATCTTCAAAAAGCAAGACAAAGCTTATTAGATACTACCCACTCAAATCAAAGACTAAAACCTTCCCCACTACAATAGTAATAGCAGGTGACATACACTCAAATCCAGGTCCTAACGCAAACCTAACCTCTATCCCAAACAATCCTCTCACCCCAGCCCACCAAACTGCTCCTCATAATCAAATTTCCTTCTATACTATTAATACCAAAAACATTCTCAACAAAGTTAGTCAGTTTCATGCATGGATAGCAAATCATACTCCAGATGTCATAGCAGTAACATAAACCTGGCTTAAACCCCACAACCTAGATAATGATATCCTCCTTCCTGGCTATAACATAACCATTAAAATGAAAAGGGTGGGGGGTTGCCATAGTCAATTCCAGCAATCTTACTATTTCACACATTACACATTCAATCCCATCTTTCTGCCCAGCAGAAACACTGGCAGTTAACCTTAAACTAAACAACTACACTACAATTATGATAGTAGCCACTTACATACCACCAGGGGAAAATATTCCACTACTGGAAAACATTCTCCCCTACCTCACCCTGAACATCCCAAATGAAACAATCCTTCTTGGTGACATAAATATCAATTGGCTAACCCTAAATAACCCAGGATCCCCTCACAATGTTAATTTATATGGATTTACTCAGCTAATTGCTAAGTCAACACATTTTAACAACACCCACACTACAAATACCCTCATTGATTGGATACTTGTCTCGACTCCATCCAGATATCACAATCCTGAAACTCTTCCTGATTCCCTGAGTGACCCCTCACTCATAAAGTTGCTAAGATACACAAACCACCTCCCTAAACCACACAGATATATTACTAGACATAATCTCTCCAATTTCAAGCCAGAAACATTTAACACTCTCATATCTAGAGTATGCTGGGACTTCCTCACTCAGCTCCCCCTAGATGAAGCTTTCATTGCTTTCAACACTACTTTTCTGGATATCGTAAACTCATTAGCCCCACCTCGTAGAATTAGGACAAAAGCTAAAATATCTCCTTGGCTAACAAAAAAATACAAGAACTCTCATGAAATTTAGAGACAAGTCCTGGAAAAAATGGCTACAAACAAAACACCCAAATGACCTGTAAAGATATAAAGAACAAAGAAACCAGACCAAAGACTAATCAATAAAGACAAAAAAAAAGATTTCTACTATAATCCCCCTACAACACTAAAATCTGACCCAAAAAAATTCTGGAATGCTATCAATCAAATACTTCATCCTGGAAACCCTACCCCATCCAACCCTATCCCAGAAAAGACACCAGTAGAAACTGCCAACACCTTCAATACTTACTTTGTTGAATCTATATCCAAACTCTTTAATTCAAATAGCTTCAATACAATCAACCCCATAAACCTAGCTTCCTCTTCAATAACTACCCCTCCCAAAATCTTCTCCTTCAAGCCCATCTCCACAACATACATCAGACTCCTACTCTCAAAACTAAAACCATGCTCTGTATCTGCTGATAACATCCCTTCTTACTTTCTTCCGACAGCTGCGCACTCACTTGTTTTTCCCATCTCTATCATCATTAACTGCTCAATCTCTGAATCCAAAGTACCATCCATCTGGAAATAGTTCTATACCCTACTTATCCACAAAGGAGGTAACTCCACTGATATCTCTAAATTTAGACCTATTGCCATCCTCTCCCCTCTGTCGAAAGTTCTTGAAAAATGCATACATACTCAACTCATGGATCACCTCTCTCAAGAAAACCTACTTACACCTACACAACATGGTTTTCGACCAAAACATAGCACCTATACTGCACTTCTATCCTTTCTCAATACTATTTCTCTGGCCAGAGATTACCAAAAATGGATCTCTTTCTTTCTTGATCTCTCAAAAGCTTTTGATACTGTCTCTCACACTCTACTATTAAACAAACTGTCTAACCTCAACTTCTCCCCTGAAACAGTGGCATAGTTTGAAAGCCATCTAAAAGATAGACTCCAATCTGTAAAATGGCACACTGCCTTATCTACTTCCCTTCCAATGCAAATGGATGTCCCTCAAGAATCCACTCTAGGGCCACTACTTTTCAACATCTTCACAAACCTGCTCTACACCTGCTGCCCACACTCCTCTATTATACAATACGCCGATGACTCTACAGTCATAATAGCTAACTCCCAGTCTGAACTCTTAATAGTTACCCAGTCCTCCTTTAACTCAGTAGAAACATGGCTCTCAAACAACCAACTCATCTTCAACCCTAAAAAACAAAACTTCTACTCTTCCTCCGTAAAACAGCCAACCACATAAAGACCTCTTTTACTATCCTGTCACTCAACAAGACTCCTATTGTAGTTGAGCCTAGCTCAAAACTCCTTGGTATCACAATCAATGACCAACTAAAATTCAACCTCCACATAAATAATTGTATTAGGAAAACTCACCTTAAATTAGGTCTTCTATATAGAAATAACAAATTCCTTACTCGGGAAGCTAGAATACCCCTCACGCATGCCTACCTTCTTCCCTGCTTAACATATTGTTCACAAATTCTTACTAACTTTAACTCCTCTTTGCTTACTAGACTTGAGACTACATATCACAAAGTAGCCAGATTTGCAACCCAACAATCCTATAGCTTACACCACTCTCTCTCTATCTCTCTCTCTAAGATATTTAAACTGGCTAGAATTACCCCACCTCTTCCTTCTGTCTCAGCTCCAAACCATACACTCAAGTCTTTACGAGTCATCCTTCTGTCCAGCCTTACACTCTATTATCTTCCACTATGCTCCCTCAAGAAACTTCCGAAGCTCTTCACAAGACTTCTTAAAAATCTATAAGCCCAAATCTAAAGCAGGATGTAACTTATACAGCTACGACCCCTCTATTGAATGGGACAAACTTCCCCTCGAAATTAGAACACACACATCCCAAACAATTTAAACTAACTCTAAAAGAATATTTCAACAGGAAATGGATCTGCCAATGCTCAAACCATCCTTGAAAACTCTCAACTTCACCTTCCCTAATCAGAGTCTTCCTCTTCATTATACTTGTACTGTATCCTGTTTGATAAATTGCAAATAAAATAACGTGTTTTACTCCTATGTTGCTTTTTTTATACTAACTACTACTGTTTTAAAAATTGTTATGGCTGTAATCTAGATGTTTTTAAAAGTTTTTCTACTTAAATAATATTTGTATGATGACTAAAGGTAATCTGTAAACTTTCAAAATTGCCACTTGTATAATATCTGTAATCAATGACTAAATGTTATATGTATGTACTGGAGCTTTTCTCCCTAGGCCTCTGCTGAAAAAGGGCTTCAGCTCAGTCAGACATTCCTGGTCAACAAATGTAAAATAAATAAAAAATAAACAGCAGCAGGCAGCTAGTCATTTTCCTCCGCAGCAGACAACCACAGCAACTAGTCCTACTCTGTCTGTGCGTATTACTTGTCTAGTCAAATAGTCCACTTTTATTCTCACAACTGCACACTAGTCCTGCAAAGTCAGATTGTGACTGTTTAAACTGAATCAGTGACAACAGGGTCAGATATTTGCATCCAACCAACCCCAAATACCACTCAGTAGTTACAGATATGATGCCTGATACTCATGTATTATTTTACCTCCAAAGTCCACACAAACAAGTTGGCTCACATTAAAGTATTCTAATCCACGCTGCTTCACACAAATCATAAAGCCAGAGGAATATTGCCAAAAAATATCTGGTTGATCACTTACAGCATCATTGTAAAAATAATAATAGCAATTATCAAACCACACCATTCCTCTCATGTCAAGCACCCACATAAATCACAAAACCAGAAATATTGTCAAAAATATCTGGCTGATCATTGCCACTGTAAAAATAGTAATAAAACATAACTTACTGTGCCATTCCTCTCCTCTATATCCAGAACTCTGCAAAAAGTTCCTATTTTTTTTTTGTGTAAATAAATAAAAAAGAGAGCTTCAGGCCTACATCTGAGCACTGCAAAGTCTCTGTCCCCATGACCTCTTAACATTTTCGATTAACACAAGCTAACTTGAAAGTTGTCAACTGGAGCACCAATCCCGTGGAGTTCACACTATTACATACATGCATTTTTATTTGGCTGGGGCACCTTTTTGCTATAAAAAATAAATAAATAGAGAAATAGTGTCCCTAAAAGTACAGTGCCCTATGCAGTTGGCTTGCTTGCCTATGCATAAGGCCAGCCCTGTGCATAGGTCCAGAAGGCTTTTGTTGCTCATCTGGTCAGGATAAATCCAACAAACTTCTGTGGGTTCTGTTCAAGCAGCTTTATTATGTACAAACACATCAGGATTGAGGCTTAATAACATTAACTTAGATAAACTTATAAACAAGCTAGCTATTACACTCATACATGTTCACTCACTGGCTGCACTCTCAAAATGAAACTGAAGCTAGCACGTGCTTGCTATCTTGCACGTTTTGTCCTTGAAATGCTTCTTAAAGGTACAAGACACACACACAATTCTACATCCTCCCTCTTTGAGAAATAAGTCATGCAATTTAGACAACATTAGTTGACATGCAATTGATACAAATAATTCTTTGCCATGCAACTATACAGAACTAAATACATACAGACAATTATGTACAGGTTGCTGTGTATTTCTCCCTAGGTCTGGAAATATGACCAAATCATGTGACATCATCAGGATGGAAGTAGAAGTTAAGGCATGTTCTGCAATAGTAACAGGAACATTGGCTGGATTGCTCTGAGATCTAGAGTCTGTATCACAGGAACAATGCTGCAATTTTGATTCTGATACAAGAAGAAGATGTCTGCGATTTCTCCTCTACTCCACACCCTCAAATTCTATGAAGTAAGATTTTGTCTCGGCACATATACCTGTTATTTGACCAATCCGGTCAAAACCTTTCATTGTTTGTATCCTTATTGTCTTTCCTTCTTTCAATGGACAAAGAAACTTGCTTGATTTATCATAGTTGGACTTCTGGAAAGAATGCATTTTGAATAGTTAAGCTCTGATTGTTCTATTGGTCTTTGCTTTAGGCCTCAACAAACTGGAACTGATAGGCAATGTTGTTCTGGTTTGCCTAGATAGAAGTCTCTGAGCAGGCGAGCCAAATATATAATAACGGGATATGTTTCTGAGACTGAGTAAATTCAAGAAAACATCAGTATTATCATGCTTTGACTTCTCTAGTAATTGCTTTGCACTCTGTACTGCACATTCGACTAGCCCATTTGACTGTGGATATTCTGGACTACTAGTAACATGTACAAAGTCACATTGTTTTTCAAATTTCTGAAACAACTGACTGGTAAATTGGGTACTACTGTCAGAAATAACTTTGTGTAGACCACCATGGACTGAAAAATAACGTTTCAACTTGTTGATAACAACAGTGGACGTTAAGTTAGGTAGTAAATCAATCTCAAACCAGTTTGAACAAGAGTCTACCAACACTAAGGATTGTTCCACTCGAATATATCAGTGGCTACTGTTAACCAAGGTAGTTCAGGAACTTGATTTAGCTGAAGTGGTTCTTTTTACAAATGCGGTTTAGTACTATTGCATACTGAAAAAGAAGAAAGTACTTTATCAATGTTTTTTGCTAGAGAAGGCCAAAATACTAGTCCTCTTGCCCTTCTTTTGGTAGATTCAGAACCAGGTGACCATGATGCAAGATCTGGATATATTCACATTGTGAGGAAGCAGGAACAACAGTTTTAGGATCTTTGAAAATAATGCCATCTTCCATC
Source organism: Protopterus annectens (assembly GCF_019279795.1). NCBI lineage: Eukaryota > Metazoa > Chordata > Ceratodontiformes > Protopteridae > Protopterus > Protopterus annectens. Next base: position 241,388,664 of record NC_056729.1, on the reverse strand, counting down.
AACATCTCATCTCTGTAAGGAAAATAAGTTTGCACTTCAGCTGGTACACTAGATTGCTTTAATGGCCATCCAACATTGATGTAGTGGTTGAGTTTTTACAAAATTGGATCAGTCTTTGTATGATCTCTCAGCTCATCAAGTCTCGTGATAGAAAAATTATGCACTTCCATGACATCAAAGTAAAAATTCTCTATATTAAGCTGTTTTCTTGTTTTTCTGGGTGATCTGGATAAGGTATTGGCCAGATAAAGGAATGTGCCTTTTGTATAGACCATTTTGAAGTTGTACTTTTGCAATTTAAGCATCATTCTTTGTAATCTCACTGGAGCTGAATGCATTGGCTTCTTTAAAATAGTGACTAGAGGTTGGTGATCAGTTTCAGTCTAAATATCTCGACCATAAATATAATCATGAAACTTTGAACATGCAAATACTATTGTCAAAAGTTCTTTTTCAGTTTGAGTATATCGCATTTCAATTTGGGTAAGAGTTCTAGTGGGTAAGAGTTATAGATAGGCTATTGGTCTACCTTCTTGAAGAATAACTGCACCAAGACCAAATTTTGAAGCATCACGGGAAACAGTTACCAGTTTACTGACACCATAGTACCTTAATGTGGGTGGGGGAGGAATTTTCTGCTTAAGGTCTTCAAATGCTCTTTGGTGCTGTTCCAATCAATAACATGCAACATTTTTGCACATCAGCTCTTTCAAAGGTGCTGTCAACTCACTGAAGTCTGGTATAAACTTGCCTAAATAGTTGACCATACCAGGAAAACATTGTAGAGCTTGAGTTTTATATGGTGCTGACATCTGTAGAATGGCTACTTGCTTGGACGGGTCTGGCCGCAAGCCAGTGCTAGTAAATAAATGACCTACATTTGTAACTTCTGGTAGTCCGAATTTTCACTTCAGAGGATCAAACTTTAATTTCACATAACGTGCTCTGTCTAGAACTTTCTTAAGGTTTCTTTCATGCTCTGCTTCACCATTGCCTCCAATGAATAAATCATCTACTATTATGGCACAAGGATAACCTGAAAAAAATTGCTTCATTGCATGCTGAAAGACTTCACTTGCCAAATGGCATCCTGAGGAATCTATATCTTCCAAATGGGTGTTGAAAGTACTCAGTAGTGAAGATTTGCGATCAAGCATCACTTGCCAAAATAAACATTTTGCATCCAAGAAAGAAAAAAAAATGTTGCATTTTGTATAAGGTCTGTGACTTCCTTGAATGTATGCATAGGATGATGTGGTCTCTTTAATGCTTTGTTTGAATCTCTTGGATCAATGCATATTCTGATTTCATCTGAGCCTATTTTGTGGGCTGCTACTTTGGATGACAACCATTCAGCTGGTTTTGTAAATGGACAAATTACACATTGCTGCACCATTTTATCCAACTGAGCCTTGACTTTATTCTGCATAGCTATTGGAACTTTCCTTGCTGGTCTGACCACTGGACTGATCTTTGGGTCTAACTTCATGGAATACACAACTGGAAGTTTTCCTAACTTGTCATTGAAAACATCAGCATTCTCTGAGAAAACAGCTTCAGTAAAATTGGAACTAGGAGATGTGCTTATATGATGAATTTCTTTGGTAAAGGAAAGCATATTCATTCTCAAACTCTCTCTGAGACCCAACAAAGACTGTACAGGCCTTCGGACTACATAGAAATGGCATGATGTAGCAGTTCCTAGCCAAATAACATGAAAGCATCATAGAACCTTTGGTTTGAATTTCTTCACCTCCATAAAAAAACAAGTTCACACAATTGGCTACATTAAGTTGCTCACCAGCTCTCACCTTAGCAAATGTGTCTTTCAACATAACATTACACTTTAAACCAGTGTCTACTTTGAACTCGGTGATATACCATTGATCTGGACAGTACAAAACATTTTGTTCTTTGCCAATAAATTCACTGCAGCAACCTTTTCACCAATTATTGATGCACCATCTACTTAGGAAGTAGGGTTGCAGCTTTCTATATGATCATCTCGCTTTTTTAAGTGACCCTTCTTTATAACTGTGTGAGGTTTACTTGATCTGCAGAACTTTTGAAAATGGTTCCATTGTGGCATTGCTGACCAAATGCTAAACACTTTTCTCTTTTAAACTCATGATTGGCACCACAATTGTGACAGTTAAAAATAAAGATTGATTTGGGGGTTGCTGACTCACCATTTTGTTGCACTGACCATGTCTTTTTCACTGAACTAGTCTTAAATCTTGCTGGAAATCTACAGTTTTTACCTGGGGACCTTGCAGGGGTGGCAGGTGTCATGTCCTTAGACCTACTTCTGCTAGCCACATGTTCCATGCTATCTACATTTGCTCTGGAGCCTGCTGAAACCATGCTCTTATCACTTGCAAGCATACTTGCGTGCCTTTCTATAACTTCATGGATTTGACAAATTTCAATGGCTGTGCTTAGCATTAAATCACTGTCATGAAGTAAAATCGTTCGCACTGCAGCACTATTAATTCCACACACAAACTTGTCCTTTATTAACTCATCTTTTAAGTCACCAAACCTAAACATTTTAGCTTTTTTTTCTCAGGTCAGTAATATAAGCTGCAAAAGTCTCTCCTTGCTTTTGATCTCATGTGTGAATCAAATGCCTCTCTAATGTAACATTTGTCTGGGGGTTGCAAATTTCCCTGAATTTGCATTTCAAACACTTGGGGTCTTCCCATGATTCAGCCTTTGCAACAATATGATGGATTTCCCCTTCTCCTTCGTATACAGCTGGTGCATACACAAATGAACGGTCTCTTTCTATGGTCTCTGACCCAGCTAGGTTTATCCAAATAAATGCCTTGGTGCATGCATCTTTATCAGAATAAGCTGCTTGTATAAAAATATCATACTTTTGTGCAAATATTCTACAGTTCTCTGCAATATTCTGATCAAATAGAAGTGGTCTTGGTCTGCAAAATGCCTCTGCCATATTAACACATACCAGTGAAGGCTTTTGCAAGTATGCAGGAACACACACACACACACACACACACACACACACACACACACACACACACACACACACACACACACATGCGCACACACATATATATGCTAGAAACGTATGCCAGTACTTGTAACTATGACCGATAGCACAACAACCTCTGAATAACTGAACTTTGCAAAATAAGTCTCCTGGGCGCAAGAATACTCTTGAAATCACTGTACTGTAAGAAATCACCTCTTATCAGTATACAAAACACTTCAAAATAACTGTACTATGCGAATAAACTGTGCAGGAGAAACTCAGAGTAAAAAACATTTCAAAGTAATTGCGCTTTGAGAATAAACAGTATGCAGCACACTGAAACCTTCCCAAAATGGCTGTACTTTGCTAAAAAACTATTTACAGTGCAAGAAACACTCTGTAATGGCAGCACTCTGTGAATAGACATACCCAGCACAAGAAACTTTTTAAAATTGCTGTATTTTGAATGCACATTATGAAATAGTTGCACTTTGCACACAGATAAACTCTTTGGAATAAATGCACATTAATAAGCACACACTGTAAGCACTTTTACACACTTTGAGATACTTCGAATAACTCTAGTTATGCCCTGAATTGCTTCAATCAATGCAAAACAGTAGTTGATGCCAAAACACAGTACTTTGCCAAAGAACATGAGGTTGCTTTGCTTTATTTATGCTTAAATGCTCATTTAATCTTTTCTTCATGCCCATTATACTTTTCTTGTGCTCGTTTTACTCTAAACATGCTAGTTTTACTTTAAACATGCTTATTTTACAATTCCGAGTAATTCCAAACCCCTTATGTGGTTTTTTGATAATCATTTTAGCAAATATCTTAACTGTGAACATTTTGTTTAGTTAATAAACTTTTTGTGCCTCTTGCTTACTTAATAATGCATTCTGTGAGCACTGCTAGGATCTGTTCCCTGTTGAACGTTGGGGTTAGATATGCTAGTAGGGATTTCATAAAGGGTGGCGGGAGGCGGGGGAAAGTTTGATCTGAATTTGTCAGCCAGCAGATTTGCTATGTCACTGTGCTCATTGAAGCTGGTACCATTTACTACCAGTTCAGCACACTTTTACATATTACTTTTGAAGTCTCAGTCATAGCTGTACAAGGCATCATGTTTGTCTTTAGCTTGAGAAGATATCTTGACCTCATAATTGGCCTTATTGGATTTAATTAGTCCTCTTAGTTTCCTGTTTAGTTTTATTATAGATTTCTTGTTACTATAAGAGTTGCTCTTTATGACTTTGACAAGGGCTTTTTTCCTTTTGTCATACACCATGTTAAGATTAGGATTCCACCAGTGTGGTTTGTTTTGGGGAGTTGTTTTGGGCTTACATCTGGTAGGTACAGCAGCCTCTATACAACCATTTACATGTTTGTAAAATGTTTCTGTGAGTAATTCTGCACAGGCTGTTGTGAGCTCCTTGGTGGGTGGGGCACTGAATTTGGACAAACTGTTATTTAATAGGATGTAGTTTGCATTATACTAGTTTCTAACTCTAACTGGTTTTGATGGGTTTTCCAAGTAGATTTTTATTTCTAATTTAATTATTTGTGGTCTGACCTCAGCAGTGGCAGGGGTGGGGGGGGTGGGGCTACAGCACTCTTCCATATTGGTGAGAACAAGGTCCAGTATGCTTTAACCACTGCATGAAATATGCTTTAACTGATCAAGGGCATTTGTGTTAATATAGTCTAGGAAACATTGTGCTTTCAAGATGGTGGCAGTGTATGTTCCCTAGTCTTTATATGGGTAATTGTAATCTCCCAAGAATAGAGTATTTGGTTGGGTAGAGAGTGCCTCCAATAGGTCTAGATAAAAGTTGTGAGATTCCTGAGAAATAAATGATGACCTATAGCTTGGTAAGATATGGAAAGGGACTCTATCTAAGGTGATTTTCACGTGGATGAACTCCAAGTTATCATCCTATTTGATCAACCTTGAGGTATACTTGTTTATGTAGATCAAGACCTCCACATTTATTCCCTGTCTATGTGGCTGATGGTCTAATTGTGTGGAAAGCACTGTAGCCTTGCACTGCCAGAGTAGTTTCTGCAGCTTAAAACCACATCTTGGTAATGGCACAGCTGTCTGTATTTCGCAAAGTAAGGAGAGCATACATGGTGTGGAGTTTCCTGCTAAGGCTCATAGCATTGAACAGTAACACCTTTAGGTTAATTTGCTTTTATTTGCTACATTGGCAGGTTTATTACTTTGGCATTGCCTAAGGATCTAAGTAATGGATAAAACTTTAGCCAAAATCTGCAAACCTGCAGGGGGTGGGTGGGTGGCAGGTGCAGGCCACCTCTGACAAAGGAAAGTGGTCTGTTAACCATGTCATTCAAGACTGACTGTCACCAGAAACTAAGCTAATTGTTAAAGTCAAACATTATTTTGTTCATGCTGTGGCATCATCCTTGGTGAAGGTGGATTGCTGCTCAGTGCAAGGCACATACCAGTCTGAGACACATATTCAGAGAGGTCCATAATGTCTCCTTCATGTACTCCAGAGAGGTATGTCTCAGGTCATTTATGTTGACATAGACTGTGATAGAATTATAGCGGTACCAGTGGTGCAACGACTCGAGTGCATATCTAACTTGGCAGATCCCGGCTCCAGATACGAAACTGACCACAATCTTCTCCTTGGTCTGCCCAGTAGTTGAGTTATCTGTGTGTCATACAATGGAGTCCACTATTACAAGAGCCCTGGGTAAATTATTCACTTGCATTACGGGCTTTGTTTTTTGAGGTGCATGGAATGTAGGCTTATGTCTCATGTTTAGTGTTGCTTTTAGTCTATGCTTCATAGATTGCTGAGGATAGGCATTGTTGTTTGCAGTCTTAGGAGGTCATTGAGGTTTAGTGAGATTGCTTTCTACTGCTTCAGTATAAGCTAGTTGATGTGTGTATGTGCAAAAAAGTGTGGTGAATGTAGTGTATGTCTTCTTGCCAACCTTGTCTGAATGTGAGATTTTTGCCTCCAAGGAAATTGTGTATGTACATATTTCACATATTGCATTGCTTTCTTTCAGGATTGAATGGTTGACAGTGAACATGAGAAAACTGCTACTTGGTCTCAGGATGCCCTTATCAAGCAAGCTGATTATGGAGACATTTAGAAATTGCATATCCATACCCTGTATTAGCGTGGTATATTAACGTTTGATGACTGGGTTTTACAGAGGTTTTACAGATGGTATTGGATAGTGCTGAGATATGGTTTTATTCCTGTCTGATGTGCAAACTAGCTACTCCTAGCTTTACTTTGTGTGATGCATCACTAAACTGCAAGTTAGTATCCCGGTGTTAGTTTTATAGTTTAACTTCCATGTTTTCCAAATAAGATAGACCAGGCCACCACCTACTGCCACTAGACTAAATATCCTAGTCCTCTTAATGTAAAATCACAAAAAGATTCTTGATACTGCATACTACCACAAAACACCTTTAACAAAGCAGCTAGACAAGGCAATTTCAAATCAGTCAGACCAATAGCTAGACAATTTGAGCAAATGCAGTAATGTTAGCCTTAAATACAGATAAATGCACAAATAAAACAAGAAATCAGTAGCTGGTCACTAAAATAGCTTCTGAACATGTGATTTTTAAATACAGGTACTTCGCTTGGGCCTGTATTGTATGTGATGCAAGGAAATCACTTCAGAGACACAGACAAGGACAGCAAGATATGCTGAGCTCTGTGGAAATCAGCCATGAGCCTATCAAACATGCAAAATGTATACAGGCACTTAAAAACAAAGGAAACTGTACAGAATTCCTTTAGCAGGGCCAACATTGCAGGAACATAACAATTAAGGACCAACAAAAATACAGTGGACCAACTTCCACAGTAACACCAGTAATTGCCCAGATCATTAATTAGATCAAATTCAGGTCCTTACAGTTTGTTTGGGGGGAAATGATTTTCATAGGATCATAGATTAATACTAGGCTAACTGCTTTTGTGGGCTATTTTAAACCTAGCCAGTTACACCATGTGAGAATCAAACACTGCAATTTGTGTCTGTAGGATAAACACCTTAACCATTATACCAACCTCCCACCCTTTTTGGTATTATTCCTAAAGATAAGTTGTTGCACTATATGTTAGGGACTTTGCTGTGTTGGTCTGATCAGCTATAGTGCCATGATTTCTCTGGTACCAGCCTATCAATCCTCAGCATTAGAAAAGGCAAAAAGATTTGCAAACCATAGGTTGGCTCATGATGCCTCACAAGTAGGTTTTCCTGTAATCGAGCACTGAGACCTTTACAATAAAGACTATCAGATTTTCCTATGATGAGATTTTTGATCTGGTTGTGCTTTTATATATCTAGATATAGAAATGCATATATAGTGTGTATATATATATATATATATATATATATATATATATATATATATATATATATATATATATATATATATATCTACATATAGGTTCATAGGTTCATAGCTAAGTACTAGGCTATCAGCCCTGGGGCCTATACAAGCCCAGCCAAGAAGGTACCCTGGCTTTTGCCACCCAAGAAAATTATTTTCCTGTGCCACTGTCGAGCAGAGCCACACAGGTGATCCCCGGGGTGAATTTCTTATTTCCCATCCAATCATCAAGATTTTTCTTGAATAGTGCTAATGAGGATCTTTGTTTGATATAGATAAGTAGTTTATTCCAGAGTATGGGAAGTCTCTGGGACAAGAATCTATCCCTCCAGCATGTTCTGTTTACTGTGGTGACAAGGTTTAGGTCCCTAGAGCATGTAGCTCGGAGGGATTGGGATTTCTTTAAGTGGAGCATGTCCAACAGCTCTGGGTTTGACATAGCTTTGTATGTTAGGCAGAGATCACCTCTGAGTAGGTGATATGCGACTGAGTAAAGCTGGAGTTTTTTGAGACGGTCTGCGTAGGGCATCTGTTTGAGGCCAGTAATCCTCTTTGTGAGGTATTTCTGCGGCCTTTCCAGTTGTTGTAGATGTCTTGTGAGGTACATACCAAAAGGGGCATTGTAGTATATAATGGGTCTAATGAGTGATGAGTAGAGGGGAACAATGACCTCTTTTTTTCTGGATGAGAAACCTTTTGTGATGAGGTGTGCCACGTAGAAGGATTTCATGACTACTGTGGCAATGTTATTATCAAAGGAGAGTCTACTGTCCACCTGTGTCCCAAGGTCTCTTATAACACTTTTTGTGTTAGGTATACTACCGCCTATGTTGTAGTTCGTGGGTACAGAGTTTTTACCAAAGGAGATGACAATGCACATTTTGGCATTGAGCTTGAGGCCATGGCTTTGACACCAGGCATTTGTCTCAGTGAGGCCCTTTTGTAGGATGTCCACATTGTTAGGAGTTTCGATTATGGCTCCTAGTTTGCAGTCATCTGTGAACTTCATTAGCCAAAGACCTTCTGTGTTAGCCTGTTCTACAGAGAAGTAGATACCAAACAGGAGAGGACCCAGGACTGAACCCTATGGTACTCCATTTGTCACTGGTCTGAAGTCAGATTTGGAGTCTGCTACTTTCACAATGTGGGTTCTGTCAGTGAGCCACTTGGCAACCCATCTTGTGACATAGGGATTTATACCTAGTTTAGTGAGTTTATCTAAAATTCCAGAGTGGGAGATGGTGTTGAAAGCTTTGGCAAGATCTAGATAGGCTGTATGAACTACCTTACCCTTGTCCATGGATTTGGTGACTGCTTCAAAAAAGTCTTTCAGATTTAAGAGACATGATCTGCCTTTTACAAACCTGAACTGGGTGGGGTCCATTGTTTGGAGATTACCAGTGTCTTTGTTTATAAGTTCCATGATGATATGTTCCATGGCCTTGCAGACAAGGTTTGTCAGGCTAATGGGGCAGTAGTTCCCGGGGACTGTGGTGGCTCGCCCCTTGTGGAGTGGGATAATCGTCGCTGTGTGCCATTCAGCAGGCACAAAGCCTGAGATGAGGCTATGATTGAACATGGTACTTAGGTGGGGTGCCAGTTCATTCTGTAGTTCATGTAGAACGCAGCCTGGGATGTTGTCTGGTCCCATGGATGCTGTGTTCTTGGCTTTGGAGAGTGTGGTTTTTACCTGTGCAGCCGTGATTACAGGGACTTTGCATTCTTTCAGTATAGAGATGGGCTCTTTAGGGGCTGAGAGGGGGGTTAAGTTAGCACTGACCCTATCTGCCAGGATGTTGGCAATATCAGTTGGGTCTGTATATTTAGTGCCATTGTGCTGTAACTCAGAGTAGATCTGAATGCTGCCATTGAGATTCTTGACATAGATATAGAATGCTTTGTGGTTGTCTTTAGAATCAGTGACAATTTTGTTTTCGTAACTAGCTTTGGTGGATTTTATCAGGGATCACAGATTCTTACTGAGGCTGACCAGGGAGCTCCTCCACTCATGGGATTTTACTCTCTTTTGCAACAGTTTCTTCCTTCTGTTGTACAGTTTGTTTATGGCAGGGGTCCACCAGATTGGCTTCCTTTTTTTGGAGGATAGAGTCTTGGTTCTGTTTGGGATAACACGATCCATGCACTCCTGCAAGTGCTGATATATATATATATATATATATATATATATATATATATATATATATATATATATGGGTCTACTGCTTTTGGTTGAATTACATTTAGTTGAAAATGATTAAATGATTTCAGGCAGCCCACTTCACTGAAAGCTCATTTCATTGAAAGCTCATTTGTTCAAATTCCATTAGCTTGAAAATGGAATATAGCCCCTGCCCCATTGCAGTGCAACCCTGGAGTGAGAATATAAAATTAGGGGGTGTGGGGGGCATAGCCCCCCACATTTTGCAACTAGTTTTTACTAATGTTATATGTTTCAATGTATTTTTAATGGATACACAAATATGTCATAGTGAATACACTGCAATCCCCAATGTGGGGGACTGTGCTCCCCACACCACCCTAACTTTATATTCTCACTCCAGGGTCACACTGCAGTGGGGCAGGGGCTATATTCCATTTTCAACCAAATGGAATTCGACCAAATGGATTTTCAGTGAAATGCATTTTCAATGACGTGGGCTGCCTGAAATCATTTTCGATTAATAGTAATTCGACCAATATGTGTGTGTGTGTGTGTGTGTGTGTATGTGTGTGTGTGTGTGTGTGTGTGTGTGTGTGTGTAGAGGCAGAGAGAGGGAAAAAGACTGAGAGAAAATAAAAATGGGGTTATGTTGTTTAGTAATCAGTAGAAGTATGAAACATAATCGTTGGTTATTTCAGATTATTATTATTATGGATATAAAAGTAAAAAGAGATGAATAGAAGCTAAATTATGGAGATTTGTCATGTCCCAGAAAGTGTGTGTGCGTGTGGGGGGGGGGGCTGCTATTTCCAGTTCGTGTGCAATCCCTCCCCTTTTCTTTCCCCTTACTCTGTGCAAATTCAAGACATATACTTTGCCGGTATCCAGTTTGCTGAGGGAGTGAGGTAGTGTGTCACAAGGCTGTAAGAGCAGGCATAATCAGGAGGGCTTTATGTGATGCCATCCAGGTAACTCCTACTGTGAATAACTGAGTCAGTAACATGTGCAAATGTTATATGGCTATTCATTTGGAAAATATTGAGTTCATACATTATAAGATGGGGCATTTTAATATATGAAAATACTCAGTGAAGTGTGTTAAGAGACCATCAAGACCACTAGAATCACTATTTAATCATAGCCTTTAGACAGGTTTTGTGCACACAAATGGAGAACTGCATTAATCATCCCTCTGTTCAAGGTTGGCCATGCACAGATCTTGGTAACTACAGATCCATAAGACTGACAAGTCTTCTATGCAAAGACATGGAAAGAATTATCATGCAAATAATTAGCAGTGATAGTCGTTGAGCAAGCCCTCTGGAAGTGTAAACATTGGTGCCAGATGATAGTCACTGTTGATATGATAAACCTACCCCCTGTGTAAAATATGAGAAAAAAGGTTTGTGGAGGGTTGGATGGATTGATGGATGGATGGATGGATGGATGGATGGATGGATGGATGGATGGATGGATGGATGGATGAATAGATTAACAATGACACAGGAAATCTTCAGATATTGGTTCCAACCAAGTTTGGTTTCATCAAGGGTAGATCATGACTGCTCAACCCAGTGGACTTCTTTTATAAGGCTAGCAAAACAATGGATGAGGACAAAGCAGTACATACTGCCAACCTTGACATGCATTGGCAAGGTTAAGGTTTGCATACTGCCAACCTTAACCTGGCTAAGGCAACTGATGCAATACTTCACTCAGACATTGTAGAAAAACTCATGGAGATAGATGTAAACCCTTCTGTCACCCACTGGATAGCCCGGTGTCTCTCAGATAGGACCCAAGAAGTTAGGATAGGGGACTCCATCCTATCCTAACAAGAGAATAGGTTGGTCACAAGCTGAGTTCCTCAGGAGCACACTGGGATGGGACTGCTTCTTTTTTTGACATCTACATTTATGAAGTCAAGGCCAATGTCAAGTGTCTTTGGCTGACCAAGTTGACAGCCAACTGCAAATCAGATGCAGTCATAAAATCCTCCCCAGACACTAATATCCTCCAAGAAGCGTTGACTCAGACAAAAAAACAGGGCCAGAATCATGGTCTATAAATTCTTTGCCAAGGGATGCATAATAGTATGCTTTGGGAAGTTAGCTATCACTGAAAACTACCTTATTGACAACACACCCCTTGGAGTAGACACAGTCATCGGGGATTTGTGGATGCATGTCGGTAATAACCTGGACTTTGTCCATCATGTGTCTAAAAAAATCTTTCTATGTTGCACAACTCATAAGCAAGGATATGGAGTCTAGGTTCAAAGAAGTCATTGTACCACTGTATGCAGCACTCATTGGCCCAATCATTGAGTACAACACCCTTTTCTGTATGAACCCGATCAAGCACATGCAACAACTGGAATGCCCATGGGGGTTTCTGACAAAAAAGGATATAGGGCATAAACAACATTTCCGACATGGATCAGCTTAAAGCCCTATCCATGTACTCAGTCTCCTACAGACTGTTGAGGGGTAATCCATGCCTGGCACACAAGGCATCCTTAAAGCCCACTCTGATGGACCTTCTGCAGACAACAAAACAAATATAATCACAATTACCCAATATAGAGGCTTAAACCTTGCTTGCAGCATAAATAGTACATATTGGATGGACAGTTATGTGTCTTAGCTACTACCACTTCTCCAGAAAAGGCTTCCTATCAATATGAATCATACTTTTTCCATAACCCAATTCAAGAGTAACTTGAGCCAGTGTTGTGGAATTGGAAATTCACCCCTGATCTGCCACCTGTGTCCATAATTGATAGAGGCAGCCTGTAAATACTTGATCCCTCAAGGTTTAACTAACATATACAGTACCCTTAAAATATACTTATGGTTCATAAACCTGTCAGATACACTTTGTATGCATGGCTGGGCTTAAAAAGCCCTCAAAGTAGGTAACCTCAAATTCCTATCTCTATACTCAGTCTCAAACAGATTACTAAGAAGCAACCCATGCCTGGCATACAAGGCATCCTTGAACCCATCGCTAATGTGCATTTTGCATATTCCCTAAACAAAGTGCATCAGAAATACTAGATCCAAAAGTTTTGAAGTTTTCTTGTTCCATACATAGTATGCATTGAAGAGACAGATATGTATCCTAGAGATTTCCAATCTTTCTGTAACAGGCTCTCCATCCATGTGAAACAAGGTCCCTCCCTTGCCATATTTAAGTATAACTTGAACCAGTGGATGAGAAATTGTAAATTCATCCCTGGTCTGGCATCTATATCCATGATGGATAGAGGCAGTTCATAATTCATGTCAAAGCCAAAATTCATTCCTTGTAAACATATCTAAAACTTAAAACTTGTGGGTGACATTTTGTTTGCATGATTAGGCCTGCAAAGACACTAACAGTGTTTGTTAGCCTTGAATACAACTATGAACCTATGATCCTATGAATCTGTAGCCATTAACCTAGTATGCACCTAGGAGCTTAAAACAAATTGTTTCAGTGGCAAGGAGGAGTCCTAGTCATTCTTGGGAAGCGGGGCAAGGATTTTTTTTTTTGCTGAGAAGCTTTGCTCCAGAGTTGTAGTTCACTTTATTTAGTTGAGTAAAGGTCAAGAAAACATTTTAAACCCATCTATGCAATCTTTAATATTATACTACATTTGCAACAAAAATATGCCTTTCATTCTATGGAAGTATAATGGACTCTGTATGTCCAAAGAATAGATAAACAATATTAGTCAGCTATGATCCTCCATGGTTAACCTATTCAGTATGATGATGATATACACAGGACCTGATCTAGCAGTAGGCAACCTAGGCAGCTGCCTAGGGCCTGGTGCTGGCTGGGGAGCCAGGCCACAACATTCATTTTAAAAAAGAAGAAAGTTTTAAAATACTCTCAGGAAGCACCATGTCTATTTTCTGCTTGTTGCTTTAAATATTAAAAAAGTGCTGTCAACAAATGTCATATCTATTTCCTGCATGAAAGAAGTCTGCAGCATTTGAGTTTCCCACAACCAGGCTCAAAGGGAACATTTTGCAGTATTCTAAAGTAGAATGCAGAATTAACTATGGATTCCTGAATGGAACCTTTGAAGCAGCAGCAAAATTATCAATGGATTCCAGTTCCAAAGTATTTTTTGTAAGGCACAGCTCAAACAGAACTCTTTAATGAAACAATTCCAGCAGTATTAGTATGGATTTCAGCTGTGAGGTATTTTGTGATAAAGTGTGTGTGTGTGTGTGTGTGTGTGTGTGTGTGTGTGTGTGTGTGTGTGTGTGTGTGTGTGTGTGTGTGTGTGTGTGTGTGTATATAATGTCCAAATAAGAGGGTTGCCTAATTAAGTGATTTTCGTAGATTCAAACCCTGTACATAAACTATGGTAGGGGAAGGGTATAGTCCTCACCATCAACTGCAAGGATTCTTTTAAATTATGTATTTCTTTTATAGTAAATCAGATAATTGCTGTCTGTTGTCAATGTCACTCATAGAGTTTCAGAGTTATGTTATTCATAAAACACATGCTCATGCAAAAGCTATTGTTTTTTAACTAATTTAAATGATTTACAGTTGGTCTTATTTATCTCAAATTTTGTACAACTTCTCTGCTCTTGCCTCAGAGTTTGAATCTTTCTGTCTTAATTTATCTACTGGGTAACATTGAGCAAGTCACTTAACCAGACAGTGCTTTGAAGCAATTGGCAATTTGGGCTAAGCTCCTTAATGGTCTCCAGGACTGCAAGCCTGCAAACTTTCAACCTGTTGTTATTGTTAGCCATCCATTCCCTACTGCATAGCTGACATACTTGAGCATATATTATGGCACTATCACCAGCACAGCAGCACACCAATTTAACAGAAATTGGCAATTTATTATTGAAGGGCAACATGGAGTGCTTTTGTGGTTGAAGCACTGAAATGCTATGTTTTGTGCCAGCAGCAACCTCTGCATTATTAATAGTTTTCTTTAATGCTGAATTATTCAGGTTACTAACATCTGAAGAGATTGTGCATATTGATTTTGCATATGTTAGCAGATGGTTAATATTGTTCTATTTAAACTGTGCTACACATGGCTGAATTTTATGACATGATGCTGGTTATCCTAAACAAAAGTTCATGTAGTTCCTCCAAAGTTATCAACAAAGAACATGTACTTTTTTCCCTTAATGACTATAATAAACGTACAAAGTCAACAATCAACAAAGTGACTATACCTGTTGGTGTGGGGGTGGGTCTCTGTGGATAAAAGTACCTTAATGCTCTTTTTTATCTTGTCATACTGCGTGTGTGTGTAAGTTAATTAAAATGGAATAATTTGCCTGTTGTATGTTTATATGAAACAAATCTGAAATATGTGACTTTGATCATTATTTTTTTTTAAATTTTTGAGACTGATATCTGAGAAGGGTGTAGTCAACAATGTAACTATAATTGCTAGGTTTGTGGGATATCTGAGGATATAAATGTCCATGTAATCTGTCAGATGCACTTATATTTTCAGTGAATAAGAGTTTCAATGGAAGAGAAGTTTACTATTGATCATGCTATGTCCATTTTCACTGTGAAGATGTTTTGTTTTGTTTTGTTTAGCAAGTGGCCATCAGTGTTTTTGGTATAAAAATTTGAAATAAAAGATTATAATTCCTATCTCTGTAATCACTGTAAAAATAAAGAAGAAAATGACTATCCCTGAGAGGTTTGACCAATGTTTATGGTAAATGGATAGAAATATCCAAGTAATGGAACACTGGAGTGGTTGGGGGAGTACCGCGGTGCACTACCCAGCCTAGGGTCACATTTGTCATGATCCAGTAATGGATGCACATTATATCAGAAAACCACAGTTTTGTATTGTCACACCATGAATGTTTTCTCATTTGGCTGATACTGTTGTGTAATCTGACTGAATGCAGAATCCTTGGTTACTGAACTATACTAAGCTAACATGCAAATATATGTATGTTTGGAATAAGTTCTCATAATATTAGGTCCAGAAGTGTTATTGCAAATTCATTTGTTTATAAAAAATAGTTCAAAGTAATGTGGGTATTTATTTTTAAAATATTATGACCTGCAAGCTTCCTGATTTCTGAGAACGTTGCTATAAAGCTGATACACAGCAAAATAAATTCCTGCAAATTTACCAGCATTTGCTGTGTGGCAGATATGTCAAAAAAACTTATCTACAAATGTTCACAGAGTTCTTGCATTATCATGTCTAAACCAGGTCCATCTTAGGCTCAGTTTTGTATTGCTAGAATTATGCTTTCTTTATCAGAAAGGTGCAGGTTGAGCTGAAAGTCACTCATCCCTGTCATCTGGTGACACAGCAGTGGGTCTCTATGACAGGCTGTAACTGTGATACAAGAAATGCAAATGACCTGCAAAGAGACATCCAGTATTATGTACAGAAAATATGTATGCCTGCAGAGGACCGGAACAAATGAGGATGGAGACGATCTTTATTTGTAATTATTGTCAGTTTGTTGTGACTTCTGTCATTCCCAAATTCCCCAAATGGGTACATTATGTAAACTCTTCAAAATAAATATGTCATTTAACTGCCCTGTATCTTGAAATAAGACACAGCACCATACATTCTACTAAACAAAATAAATAAATAAAATAAAATAAAAAAGTGATCCCATCTAAAATTACTTTCATATATATTTATCTTATATATACATCTATATGTATGTGTATATGTATACGCACACACACACACACACACACACACACACACACATATATATATATATATATATATATATATATATATATATATATATATATATATATATATATATATCTACTGTCCCCTTTTCAGAAGCATTGTTTTTAGGTGTACTTCACTGCAAAATATAATTACAGATAAATCTAAAGGCAGAATTTATTTTTTAGCTATCATGACGTGTTGAATTATTGCTATTTTTGCCTGTGTCCATTTTCACTAATTTTCTTGTCAATGTTCTTTGCTTTCATTTTCACTCTGACACTGTAAGAGCAGAACACTTATCAAGTCACATCAAAGCACCGTGATGTGACAAATCATGTGAGCTGCACAGTATGTTATGGTTTCAAGTGTACACCCTGGCTCAACCAGTAAATGCATGAATAGAAAAGCCATATATTATGTGGTTTTTGCTTGTCTTTCTGATGTTTCCAAATAGTTTAATAATTGCATACAAATTCCGTCCATTGCATGACCTTAAAATGGCATGAAATCAGCAAAAAAATGAAATCCACATGCACGGCTTGCATTACCCTTCTTAGGATGTCTTTACGTAAAAAAAAAACAGATCCAGTGAAAGTACATAAGGTAATGCACTGAAATGTTGCTTCTATCTAGACAACTATATTTGTTACGAGTGACGGGAAGTTTGTCCCATATGTAAAATATGTTTTGATGGACTACTTGTGCAAGTATTTATTCTCTGTAGTTTTATATTTGTTGAAAAGTTAAATGGCAGAATGAACCATATTTCTTTCCTATAGCTAAAGCATACATTAAAAGGCATGTGCAGTTCTAAAACAGTGGTAACATTTGTTGATCCCATAAAATGTAGTTTTCACATCACTCAGTGAGATATTATAGCTTATGCCCTACAAATCTCACATTTGTAAATTCAGTTGGTGATACAGTCAATTACCCTTTCTTCACTAACAATAACTAATTGCTATGTATGCATGGTCTAGTTTGCTTTAGTTTTCTGTACACGTACATTTATTTAATTTGTTGTTTCTATTATCAGCCATTTTTTCCTTAAAACTGCAGCAAACTTTCATTAAGCATGTCTTCTTTTCATGATTCATGGAGTGGGTTCATAAGATATTGGAGAGGATGGAATGTGGCTACCATCTTTTGAAAATGCCATCAAAGCCAGGTTTAAATGCAGTTTGCATTATTTATTCCATAAATCTTTTTCTCTTTACCATGTCACTGTGTTTCTGAAAATCATAAAATGTGTATAATGTGTATGCGAATAATTTGCTTTTCTATGGCATTTTGTTTCTGATAATTCTTTAATGTGCATTATTTGCAGATTTTGTTTCATTTTCTATTTGTTATTGTAAAATTCTATTAGGTGCTTTTTACCTGGGCCTCCATTGAAAATAGGTTCAACTTGGCCCAATGGACTTTCCCGATTAACAAACTACAAATAAATAAATAAATAAATAAATAATTTGAAATAAGTCATCAGTTTACAGTAGTATTTCTAGATGGAATGATCACTGGATATCATTGGACTGCTTTACTTAAATCAACATCTTTTTCTGCATCTATCCATATGTCTATCGGTATGTGTGTGTATTTGTGTGTGTGTGTGTGTGTGTGTGTGTGTGTGTGTGTGTGTGTGTGTGTATGTGCATGTGTTTAATATAGATACGATATAGGTAGTTATATACAACACACTCATACACAAATACAAATATATATACACATAGACAAAACAGAATGACAAAATGGAAAGCTGTAATAACTGCCTTCCTTCTATGGATCCTTCTATGGTTCCTTTGTTGGCATGAAAGAATGTGAACAGTCTTGGCTGAGTATTGCAGTATTTAGCATATGGGACTCAAAAACACACACACACACACACACACACACACACACACACACACACACACACACACACAGATGTTGTGTGTGGTATATATATATATATATATATATATATATATATATATATATATATATATATATGAACATACACAAATCTACATGAAACTATATGTTTCCTGTATGCCAGTCTGTGAGATAGAATAGAAATAAGTTATATATGTATATATATATATATATATATATATATATATATATATATATATATATATATATATATATATATATATATTTATATAAAAGAAATAAAATATTGTGGTCTAAATGCAGAAAAGGGTCAGTGTCACATTTATCTGTAAGTGGGACTGTAGAATTGCTTCATTAATTATGTAAGAAGATATCAATATATCAGAGAGGAAGAGAGAATGGTAAAGAAACCCTCTTCAAGTGCAACCTTGGTAAGTGAATGGGAAACCACAAATTTGTGCCAGGGGTTCCACCTGTGTGCCTCTTGACAGTGGCAACAGGTGCTGACTGAGGTTTCTTTTTGGGGATAAACTCTTGGCTAAGCTTGTAAGGACCCCAGGGCCATTAGCCTAGTAATATCCTATGATCTTATGATCCCATGAAAGGTAACATTTTAAAACAGACCGTAAGAAAGAGTAAGGAACTGGGAAAGAAGAAATGGACCAGGACAGGTGGCACACATAGCTGTAGTGACTTCACCCCTGGCATAGACTTTTAATATTAATTTAAATTACTAAAAAATGTAATAGAAGAGCAGGGAAAAGTTTTAAACCATATAACATCAGCACACAAAAAATAGACTATTAGCAGAGATTTCCTCTGCACTATCACTAAATTCCGGGAGAATACTTTAAATATTACTTCAAGTAACTTTAAAAAGTTATATTTCAATGAGAAAAATAACTTCATACCATGCACCCCTTGGCACAGAAAACAGTTCTAGTCCTCCATGCTGACTGAAGAGGACTTGAATGGGGGTATATTTTCTTAACTTTTATGAAACTTAATGTTGAGCATTGATGTTTGTTATAATCTATGAGATACTGAAAACAGAGCAGCAACAAAATCAGGTACAGCTGTGAATGATGAGGGAAGGGTATCCGTTTGACAGGATGGCATACCTCTAAACAGCCATGTTGAAGACTTTTGGGCAAAGCTAGCAGGAAAACTAAAGAATAAGGGGATTTTTTTAAATATTAATCTCTGTCATTTACAAAGTTAATAAAGCAACAGGTTTATCATCATGACATAGCTTTATAACAATAAGAAGAATGAACCTTGAGTGTCTGGCATTACTGACTGACTGAAATCAGTTGTGACTTACAAGGGGCATGGGGAAAATGAGAAGCTATATAAGGCACAATCAGTAAACTAAGGAACAGGTAAGAAGTGTGTTGCGGTGCACACACACGTGAATGTTTGTGTGTGTGTGTGTGTGTGTGTGTGTGTGTGTGTGTGTGTGTGTGTGTGTGTGTGTGTGTGTGTGTATGTGTGCATGTGTATGTGTGTGTGTGTTTGTGAATGAATGAATGAGGGGGTCACTGTGCCAGTTTGAGTCATTGGCCACCAGAGTGGTTATCAAAAGAAAGTGTTGCTTACTGCTAGTGGTAACACCACACAATTCAGAAACATACAGATTAGCAAATGAAGTAGTCTTGAGTATTAAAGCTAATCATGCCTCTGAATCACATTTTTAACAATTACTGAAAGAGCCACTTTTTGCCACAGAAAAGAGCACCCATTTTGGTATTCTTTATGATCTCCAGGGTTTGACTGCACAAACTATTTGTTGAAACAAAACACTGCTTCTTGATTAGTCCTTGTCATGGAGTTCATATACAGTATTCACAGTTTTAGTAGCAAGCTACAATGCTTTGTAGACAGCTCTATTAATACGCACACACACACACACACACACACACACACACACACACACACACACACACACACACACACACACACACACAATTATAACAGTGAAGCAAAGCAGCAAATAACTAAGATATTAAGTAAGAGTTATTTTTGGGAAGCACCAGTAAATTTAAAATATAAAATGTTATAGAACTGAGAAGATCAGAATCTACTGCAGAAGTTTATAATTAGGCATTCCACAAAGTGCAAGACTATACTGTCCCAGCCAGCACACACAGCCATGATAGATGCAAAAGCAAAGTGAGATGGTGCATAATGTATTTGAACAAAGATTAATTAATGGAGAATTTTTCACAGCAGGAGTGTTTCACTATAGTTATGTAACAATGGCATCACAAAATTCTCAGAAGACTTTAAAAAACAATTACGCTCCAAAAATATATACTTATTGCATTGAATTGCATGGAGGCTCATAAATTGTCTGCTTTTCAAAATTTTAATCAAAATCAAAATTGTATTTCAGCTTTCATATCTCATAAACAAAAATGCAGAATTTTTATCTTGCTTAGAAGGTGGTTTTGCCTTGCAAATGTTCTTTCCATTTATAAAGTTATTTTGTCCTGAATATATATATATAAAAAATAACACCCAACACAGTTAAGCTGTTCTGAAAAAATGATTATATTGAAAGGCAGAAACAAAATACAGTGAAATGCTAAAGTTATGTGATACATATTAAATGTAAATCGACATAATAACGATGCCAATGTACTGCAGCTGGTCCCCTATTTAAATGCCATATTTTCCATACCCACTCTATCTGTTCTTTTTTTTCTGTCAGGAATTTAAATCCCCAAATTCTTCTTCTGACTTGCAGTACTTTAGGCAACACGTTGCACACTTTCTTGGGAATACTGTTTCCTTAAGACCAGTCGGAATGGCCTAAGTGCAGCTGCTGTCTATGTCCTGGTTCACCCATCCTTACACTGACTCTTTTCTCTCACTGAAGTTGGTCATTAGAGTTTGGCAGGCACTCACTGACTTGGAGTTGCTCCTGTCATGCTCAGATGTCATCACAGTCTTAGCGATACTGTTACTTCACCAGCATCTGTGATGCTGCAGGTTGTTGTTGCTATCTGAAGAAAGGTTATAGCAGCCTAGTAATTTAAGTTCAGGTTTGATATTTTCTGACAAATACCAGACAGTTGAGAGGGGAAAGCTGTGGTAATGGGTTGTGCAGTGGCCTATGCTACTCCTGAAGCTTTCATACAGTCATGCATTTGACATGGAAAACTAGGGAACCAAGTAAGAAAGTGGCCTGCTACTTGGATGATTTTCAAATTCCTGGGAAAGATAGAAGTAAAATGTAAGAGGGCACTAGGACATTGCCACATCTGCGCAAGGAATTTCACATATCTTTAATGGTATATAAGATGGTAGCTGCCTCTAAGAAATTATTTTTCATCGCCCTGAAGATTGCTTTCTGCCCTCATGCACTTAGGTTACTGAGTGACAAGGCAAAAGTAATGAGGATAAAAAACTGACTACATTCTTGAAAGGAAAAATGATGAGTGTTGCTTATGGTATCATTGATAGGTCTCCTCAATTTTGTGCATACATTAATTGGACCATAAAGGACCTTTTCAAGATCCTATGAAGTGCTGCCAAATATAAAATGCAAAACTGTCATAAATTGAGGAAGATTCCTAGATGCATTATGGAAGATTTGCAGATATAAGAGGAATTTCAAAAATAGTTTAATAGTACTTTTTGGTTGGATGCTTGGGAAGAGACCAATGAATTGCAGCTGTCCAATGAATTGCAGCAGAGACAGTGGCCAAGAGATTTGCTTGATCCTAGTGTCATGATACAAAATAACTTCAGACAACACAGTTCTGCAGAGAAGAACAGTTTAGTTTATTGCAGACAACACACATACATAGGAGACAAATCAATCAAGGTCTTGTCTCCCAGAACACAAGAAATTTAATTATTTTAAATTACTTTAAACTTGAAACTTAATAAATTGTATCTGTTAAACTATAGCCACTGACCAATTAAAACTGAACAGATTTGCATTATCTTTGCTAACTAAGAATCTGTTGACCCTTTATCTGTGCATCTGATATTGTCAGTTTTCATTCATTCCTCAACATGTGGGTTCAGACCCCATCCTCGGATCTGACTTGGCCACTTTTTACAGGTCATGGTTACTGCAAACTCCCGAGCTCCTCCCTTACCCATAATGCTCTAGTCCTACTTCATAACTCAAATCTTACTTGCCACCTTTGCATACAGAAGTGGTCACTGTCAGCTCTTGAGCATTAATATGCTCTACCAAAAAATAACATGTCTTCTACCTTGCTTCAATACACCCAACTCCGCAACCAAGTAAAACAAACTAATCACCTTGGACAAAAAAAAACTACTATAATAAACTTCAGTCCAACAATAACAAGAACCCAAAACAATTCTGGAAATCAGTTAATTCCCTACTCTATCCAGGGTCCAGGAATAATCCCTGCCCTGACCCTAGCATAACTGATATGGAACTAAGCTCTCACTTCAGCACATTCTTTACAAAATCCATAGCTAAGCTAACCAAATCTTTTCCAAACAATAATCCATCCAACTCTCTTTCCTCTACACCTAACAACTCTCATAACTGTCCTCTTAATTTCCAGCTCAAACCTGTTTCAACTACTTTTATAAAAAGACTCCTTTCCAAACTAAAGCCATGCTCTAATGCCCCTGACAACATACCCTCCTCCTTCCTCAAATCTGCTGCTGAAGGTATTGCTATCCCTATCAGCAGCCTAATTAACAGATCTTTAAAAGAGTCATATGTACCCAAACTTTGGTGTTCTGCCTTCATTCTACCTCTTCACAAAGGAGGCAAAAAGACCAATATCTCCAACTTCCGCCCAATTGCCCTACTCTCGCCAATATCAAAATTCTAGAAAAATGTGTCCACCACCAGCTTATGCCTTTCTTAACTCAGAACCACCTCATAACACCCACCCAACATGGCTTCCGCCCTGGCCACAGCACCACTACTGCCTTACTATCCTTTTTAGAAACAGTAAATCAAGCTCGGAATTCTGGATTACTAGCATCCACAATACTGCTAGATCTTTCTAAAGCTTTTGATACCATCTCCCACAAGCACCTTCTCTTTCATCTCACCAACCTTCATCTCTCCCCTGATACTCTATCCTGGTTCTCCAGTTACCCATCAGACAGATCTCAAGCTGTCAGATGGAAGAACTCTACCTCCTCCTTCTGGTCAACACCCACCGGTGTTCCCCAGGGGTCCATCCTTGGACCCATGCTTTTCAACATCTTCATAAATAACCTTCACACTGTCATCCCTGACACTACAGTTATCCAATATGCTGATGACTCTGCCTTAGTCTGTGCCACCTCCAACCTGCCTGAACTACTGACTAAAACCCAAATAGCTTTTTCCACAACTGAGAACTGGATGCGCCAAAACCATCTCTCTCTCAACTCTAATAAATCTAAAATACTTATTTTCCCTCCCTCCAAGGCTTTCTCTTTCGACAAAAATGCTTTCAAAGTCCTAAGCCAAACCAACACTGCTATAGAAGTGGTCCCTTCTGCAAAACTCCTTGGCATTACCATAGACGAACACCTTAAATTTGATATCCACATACAACAAAACATAAAGAAAACCCAACAAAAGCTAGGTATGCCCTATAGGAATAACTGCTTTCTCTCCAACTCCTCCAGGCATACTATAGCTACCTAGCTAACTACCTACCTCCTACCATCTTTACTATATGTAGCCCCTCTTCTAACTAACCTGTCTTCTTCCAACACCTCTAAACTCGAAATTTGCTATAATAAGATCTCTAAATTTGCAACTAAATCCAAAACCTCTACTCACCACTGCCTTACCCTACAATCTCTGAACTGGCTCGAACTCTCTAACCACTTAGACTATCTCCAACTGACCACCACTCACAAGTTAATATTCCACCCAGATAAATGCCCAGCCTTAACAAACATCCTCCCCCCATACATCCTAAATATATCTCTGAGATCTGAACACCAAAATTTAATCTCTATCCACAAACCCAAATATCCTGCAGGCCAACTCCTTCTCGCTTTCACTCTAGGCAAAAAATGGACTCTCTCCCTCCTTCACTTTGGACTATACCTAACTCTGAATCCTTCAAGACCCAACTTTTCTCATACCTGTCTACTAAATGTAAATGTTCCTGCTTTCACCCTACATAAATTCAAAGAAATTTCCCCTTTGAGCTCTCCATACTCCTTGCTCCACGCTACCCTATAACATTTATTTTTCTATTCTCCTAAAACAAACCTAAGCTAACATCCTCAGATTAAGCTATCCCCAGGATTCATGAAGCTTGCGCCAGGTGCTGGTGTAGCGTAGGCAGTATAATGCCAAATATAGCCACCGAGCGATTCAGGTACGATCCAATTCCACGTGCACTACCAGCATACACCATATCTGCACAGCCCTCGGCACAGGTATGCTAATCACCCCATGCGCAGTACTGCACCATGCAAATGAAGGTACATAGTGATTCATGAAGTGGTGCAGGTGTGGCGTAAGCCCACAGAAATGTAAACCAAAAAAAAAAACGGTTTACATTTTGCCAAACAGAACATCGGAGCTATGAAAGCGGACCAGACTCATGTATTACTAAGTTAACATATGCCAATGGCTAAATATACAGCCGATGGCATAACAAACAATGCACAACACCTAAAACACAACATTTAATGTCATGTCCACAGTAACGCAAAGTACAACTGCAGGGCATGTGTGCACAAATGGGAACACAAGGAAAATATACACAAATGTCATAAAATCGCAATGTAATACAAATCATGATTTCACCATAATACTCAATGGTATGCATGGTACACCACAACCAAGCTGCAAGGGTTGCAAGGGTCTGTGACAGTGTTCGGAGCAGTAACTATGAATTAGTAATCAATGCAATGCAAGTGAGGCAAGTAATAGTGAATCGCAAATGTCCCGTCGGACTAAGGATGTACCATACGGCGCAGCGCTACAACACCAAGGAGTGGTTTGGAGGTATACATGACATCAGCAGTGGGGTGTGCCACTGTAGCTGTAAGTACATTGGAGCAATGCAAATCCGGCCTGCCCATTGCTAAGCAAAGCTGCAGGATAGGGGTGGGGATGTAGGTATAGCATCGTTTAGCTGAGAGCACATATGGTGCCCGAAAGCACATGTGTACGCAGATGAAAACGTGCCCGAAACCCGGTAAGTGGATGCATGCACCGCACACCATAGCTCAAACAGGAAGGTTAGGGGAAGAAAATAAGGAAATGCCGCAGTAGGGTAATTGGAGTACAACTGAGCAATTAACACCTATTAACTCACAGTGGGCAATCGACGGCAGCTAACAAGTCTGCTCGCAGCAGCCTGCAGAACAGGATAGGGGAGGTGTCGGATTGCAAAGAAAAGAGAACTGTCATAGCAGAGCAAAGAAAACCTGCAGTAGATCATCCATAGAACACATGTCGTAAGATAAGCCAGGTTTTGGAAAGTACAAATGAAAGCAGGCTGCTGGATGCATGCCAGAAAATGAGAGGGGAAACGTTAAGAAATGTTAAGGGAAGGGCAAGAGGTAATCCACGGCAGCCAAATGTAATTCAACACCAAAGGCACCACAATAGCAGTATCTGTGGTAAAACACATAAGATACCCTGTAGCTCCGATGGTACATACACACCCTATGACATCATCAGTGTTCACAGCACAATAGTATAAAGTGTGAAGGCACTTCACACACACCTGTGTATTCCCAAACACTGCACCATCAGTGTAAACAGATGGGGAACTTTTACAATGTACATGTTGGGAGCTGCCGTAGCTGTGATTTATCACCATGTGTTAGAGACTGAAGGTGTTGTGGAGGATGATGCTGACAACCACCACAGGCTCCGGAGGAGGAAAAGAGTGTTCAGATCAAGGGTAACCTACCAGGGGATACATGATCTGGAGATAGTAGAGCATTACAGGGTGGACAGGGATATCTTACAGCAAATAGTTGAGTTGTGCCAGAAACAACAGAGGGTAACCCATCCCAGTGGACACAAAGGTATGTGTAAGCTTGCGAATACTAGCCACAGGTACCTTTCAAAGGCCAACTGGAGATATAATCAGGATCTCACAGGCATAAGCATTCAGGGTACTACACCAGTTCCTGCATGCTATGTTACCACATGCCAATGAGCATATATACTTCCCCCGAACTCAGGAGGAGTTGGCCAGCAATATGTGTCTCTTCCACCAGGTGGCACACTACCCGGAGATACTGGGTGCGATAGACTGCACACACATACATATCAAGTCACCACCCGGTGAACATGGTAGGCGCTACATAAGCCACAAGGGATACCACTCCATCAACTGCCAGGTCGTGTGCAATGCCCAGGGCATTATTATTGATGTGTGTGCCAGCAGCCCTGGAAGCTACCATGCCTCCCACATCTGACATGCCTCACAGCTTTATCAGGTATTTGTCAGGGTGGACATCACACATGGCCACCTTGTGGGGGATGCTGGCTATGCACTGGAGCCGTGGATGATGACTCCCATCAGAAATGCACACACACCCATGCAAGAACGCCATAATGAGGCACACGCACAAACCAGAATCATCATAGAGCGTGTGTTTGATATGCTGAAATCACGGTTCCGTTGCTTGGACATATCTGGTGAAGCCTTGCAGTACTCTCCAGGCACGTGTGCCCACATCTTCATAGTATGTGCCATGCTACATAATATGATCCTGCGGAAACAGCTGCAGCAGGAATATAATGGTGAAGGCCCTCACAGCCCACCACAATTGCCAAGGCCATCACAGGCACAGAGGGATTCAGACCACGAACACCCTGTGCCAGCCCCAGTAGGCAGATGGAGGCGTGCCCAATATGCCCACGCCTTGGCAAAGAGGGAATGTATAGCACATACACTGACAGTGTAGGCCCCTACGGACTGACACACTTCTCCACCTGCACACACAGTAAACTGGATGGCACACACAGGTGACCACCTGTAAAGTGTAATGTATAAGTGGCCTACTGTGTGAATCCTACATAGGCAGCCCTCAACCATTGCACACACAACAGCTATTGGAACAAGGAATGGCAACACTTGAACAGTACATGCACCTAACAGCATATGTTGATACTGTATGCATAGGTTCCTAGGTACATCGGTAGGTACATGCCCGATTGTCAGAGGCCATTCATCAACTGAGGCAAACAGTGTCTTCTGTCACCACCACATTGATTAACCAACTGTCCCTCAGTGGAGCAGAGGCAATTGCGGGATCCATGTGTGTAATCACTGTTCCCCTCACACTCTGCATGGCTTACCTGGTGTGTCAATGAGGGGCTCCATATAATGTAATCAGGGATGTAGTGGCAAAGCATGGGGAATACCCATGACAGGTATCTGTCACCCCAGCATGCTCCACCTATGGTTGTGTGACAGTGTAGCACATTATAGTGTGTGGCTCACTGTGACATACATTACCAATGCTGGAGCACCTCCATTAAACATCACTTGGACATACCATTAATAGGTCTCATCCATATGTAAACTAACTGAGTTACACATTTGATTGCAGTATGGAGTAACAGCCGTAGTACAGTCCACATACAAAACATCGTAACACGTGTACAAATCCCAGATGCCCAAGTGGTAAATGCACTGACCGGCATGCATGTTCCCGGTCCCACATCCTGCAAGGGACATTACGTAATCCTGAAGGCACGAATAGTGGATGTTGGATTCAGGTCATCAGATCAGGTTTAGCACATGTCAGTGGGATTATGCATTGGCAAGTTCTGTTAAGCGTCATTTAAACATGAATATATGGATATGTGTGAAACAGGGCTAAGCTTTTCTGAATATCGCGCAGATCACGGTCACCGATGTCCAGAACAGGTGAAACTAGCATTATTCACCCCTGTACTAATAGTGCCTGCTCTGAAGGGTAAAATGACCACTGCCAGGAGTAGAACATGCAATCATGTACACAATCACCTAACACTAAGCTACCCGAAATGTACCAATGGCAGGTGTGTTTTGTGACAGGTTAAAACACAAATGTGCGGAGTCCAGGAAACAGTATACACCGACATGTACACAATGAAAGGTGTGTTCTCCCTCTCTCTCTCTCTCTCTCTCTCTCTCTATATATATATATATATAAAGGTTGACAGAGAGATATAAGTTGATATGTACGTATTCATCTATATCTGCAAATATATAGATAGGTCAATGACATGTACACAACCATGGAGGTACAAATAAATAGGATACTGCCAACTATCGAATGTGTCACATACCAACACGCGTAATCACGAGGCTGAAAGACCGAAAGACCACATTACCGGAACACTAGAACCGAGGGCAATATTATCATGATGTTAAGGAACATTTAGTTATCGCTACCGGTGCTGCGGTCCAGGTAGGTACTGTGTTCAACTGTGTTTGTGATTGCTATTATCTGTGTATGTATCTGTTGAGGGTGCCATGTGCGTTTCTGTGGGACTGTAATGTGTGTGTGTGTGTTTGCATCGTTTGTCTGTTAGTGCTAACTCGGAGGTAGATCATTACAGTAGGTGTGGTCATAGCTGGCCATAGGCATATGGTTACCACCTGTCCCACTTTAAGAGGGACAGCCACTCCCTGGGCAGTTGTGTCCAGTCAAAAAATATTAAAAAGGGCAAATGTCCGAGATTGTAGGACATAATTATGCCCCATATAGTATGTAATAGTTGCATTAAATAGTTATGCCTGTATCTAAAATATGTAAATGTTACATAAAACATGATAAGTAGCTAAAGTGCTTCAAGAATAAGTATGTATTCAGGATAAAAGTATGATCTATCCTGTGTACTGACCATGGGTATGTGTCGGCTTGGAAACACCAGTGTGTGTCCTGCAAATGTCCCACTATGGCCATTTGAAAAGGTGGCAACCCATGCCAAAGAGGTTCAGTCACCAACACAACTGCAATCAGTGCAAATAACTGTGACAGAAATACACGAGACAGCTGTCATTTAGTAACATTCCCTTACATATTGATGTATTTCCGGAGGTATTGAAGTATCAACCTCACCTGCATGCTATATATACACCAATTAACAATGGCACAATGTATAAGCCCGTAACAACCATAGTTTCTCAGTCTACTAAATGATAGGTCTTCAATTAGGGAAGGAGCCCACACACATATATGGAATATGTAGAAATGCAGTCCCCACAAACCTGTATATGCTATGTACACCCACCTACATCTTCCCCACATCTGAAACAATTGCAATACAGACTGTAATGACATCACAAACATCCACTCACTCAATTACATCTGCAGAACCGTTAACTTACCTTGGGAGAGACACATTTGTAACGGCGCCATGTGAAATCGTAGCTGTTGTATAATGGAACAGACGGCGATGTTACAGGTTTAGTTTGCAGTAGTCCCTTATCAGATGGTTGAGATGACAGGTACACTCACATGTAGAACCACATACTCTAGCCACACAATCCACGGGGGACATGAATTCAAAATGTCCGTGTCTCTCCAAATAGCAAGTGCAATTACTCACAACTAAACACATACAGGCCATCTCCCCGAAGGTAGGGCAAAAGGGCAATGCCCAAGTGGAGAATTCAGTTATACTCCACTGTTGCCGCATAATTGGCGAATGGAGTAGCAGCACAGCTGATGTGCATGTAATAATTTACTCAGGAATACCAATTGGCGCCAGGATACCACATGTTACAGGTATCAACGTATATAAGGATGCCTTGCCATACATTCAAACAGTAAGCTCATACCATAGAACCATTTAAACAGTAAAGGTGTAAGAGAGATATTTTACGAAGACTCAGAAACAAGGTATGTAGAACACTCAGTATGTCAGTGTATGTAGAGCCTGTTTTGTAGTAATTAAAGTGTACGCAATGCATAAAGTGGGAAAAGGTATTATGTAGTGATGTCTTGTTGAGCATAGCAATGCTTGTAGAAATTTTATGTCCTGCTGTGGGCCACAAGGTAAACATCTCATACACCACAAGGGATGCTACATGAGGGCTTTAAACACAACAATTCCACACCACCCGCCGTCAGTGGTAGGGTTTGTCCAACATGTACGTGCCATAGCAGGGGATAGTATATGTTGATAAACTGTCACAGTAGGCATGTGTAAGGGCATATAATGAGAATAACATGCCTAGGGTGGTCCTGCTGTGCATGTATGCTTTGCATTATGGGATAATGATTAAAATATGTGTAATGTACAGTATTGTAGGTAGATATGTCAGATATTTTACACAGCATAACTGTTATATCATGCAAACAAAGGGTATCGTTTATTGGCATGTAGAATACACAATAACAGGATACATATGGCTTGTAGTCACGGGACACTGTAACAGCATGATAGCTAACTGAAATGGAAGAGCTACTCAATTATCCATGCACAAAGGACATGTAATAGCTTCACAGGTTCATAGTGAGGTACTATGCTGTCTGGCCAAGTCCATGTGTAAGACCAATGACAGTGTTTTCACCTGCAGCAACTCCCTAGGGTAGTGTCCTGTCTGTGAACAGCAGAGCCATGTGTTACCTGCACCTATGTACAGTACAGCCACTGCAGTGATCCCTGGAATACATGTGTGTCTCCCATCCACCCATCGAGTTATCTCATGAAGAGTGCTAGTGAGTGTCCCTGCTTGATGTACATAGGAATCATGTTCTAAAGCATGGTGAGTGTCTGGTTCAGGAATGTATCCCTCAAGCACATCCCACTCATCGTTGCGTTTGTGCACATATCCATGAGCATGTTGCTCTCAGTGGCCTTTGCTTATGTTGCTTATGTGGAGTATATCCATAAATATTGTTGTGGACATGGGCCCTGTATGTTCAGCAGAGGTCACCCCTGAGTATGCAGTATGCAAATGTGTACAGTCGTAGTGTCCATAGTTGTGCCGCATACGTCATCCTTCGGAGGTCAATAATCCTCATGGTGTGTTAATGTTGTGGTATGTAAAGCCGTAGCTGTTCCGTAAGGTACACCCCAAAAGGGGTGTTGTACCCCTGAATGTGTGTCATATGTCAGGAGTATAGAGGTACAATGGGTGCCTTTGTTCCAGCTACAAACCCATTACAGATAAGGGTGGCCAAGTAGAAGGATATCCACGCCACATTGGCAATATGGTTATCAAAGGAGTGGGTGCTATATACGTGTGTACTAAGATCCCGTATAATGTCACATGTATGTAGGGGACTACCACCTATGTGACAGTCAGTGGGTGATTGGTGTAATCCAAAGGGGATGTCTATGCACCTTGTTTTATGCAGCTTGAGGCCATGTTATTGACATCAGGTATCCGTCACAGTGACACCCATATGGAGGGTGTCTGTATCAGCTGGTGGATCAATCATGGCTCCTTGTTTGCAGTCATCTGGAAACCTATTCAGGGAAAGTCCCTCTGTGCTAGCCTGTACCTCAAGGAAGCATATACTGAACATGAGGGGCCCTATGACCGAGGACTGTGGTACGCCAAGTGTAACTGAATTAATGTAGCTGGTATACTACCCTCATTGTGTGGGTCCTGTCTGTGAGCCACTTTGCATAACATCCCGAGATGTAGGGGTCAATGTGCAGGTGGATGTGTATGTTGTCAATACCAGAATGGAGAACGGTGCTGAATGCCAATGAGAGGACAATGTAGGCTATGTGGACCCCCATACCGTCATCAACTACCCTGTATCAAAGGAGTCCACCAGGTGTAGGAGCCATGGTCTGGCCCTAACAAATCCAACCTGGGTGGCATCAAAGGTCTGGAGGCCACCAATGTCTCTGTGAATGACTTCCATGATGATGTTTCCCATAGCCTTGCAAAACAGTCCAGTCAGGCGTATAGGGAAATAATCCCTGTGGTTCATTGTGGTGCCACCTGTGTGGAGTGTGATGACTGTTGCTGTGTGCCATTCAGGGGCCACAATGTCTGATACAAGGCTATTACTCAATCTGGTGGCCAAGTGGGGAGCCATGTCATTCTGAGGTTTGTGTAAATAACAGCCTGGGATGTTGGATGGTCACATGGAGTCTGTGTTCCAGGCTTTAGAGAGTGCAGGTTGGAACTGTGTAGTTGTGACCGCAGGGACTCTGCATTGTTCCTGTATGGATTTTGGCCCTGTAGGGAGTGAGAGGGTGTAAAGTTAGCATTGAACCTATCTGCCAGGATGTTGCCAATAGCAATCGGTCTGTAATGTTCCTGCCTAACTGTCGTATGTCAGAGCAGATGTGGGTATTGCCATTGAGTACTGACATACCTCCATAATGCTTTGTGGTAGTTCTTGGAATGTGTCGCAGAAATGTGTATGTAGCTAGCTTTGGAGGATGTGATAAGGGATCCCGGATTCCTACTGAGGCTGACCAGTGAGCTACCCCACCCATGGGATTGTACTTCACTTTGCAACAGCCACCACCTTCTGTTGTCATTATGTGCATGGAACTGGAACCCCAGAGTGGCATCCATTATCTGGTGGGTACCATCATGGCTCTGTTTGGGATAGCATGATCCATGCAGTCGTGTAAGTGCTAATGAAGTGCACTGGTGTATGTTTCAGCATTTGTAAGTGAATTGTCCATCTGCACGGGTGTCATGACGTTAACTACCACTGTCATAAGACGTCTGAAGTAGGCATTGTAGAAATCTTCTACTGTGTATTCCGTGAAGGGTGTGGTGCCGGGATGTGGATAACAAGGGTGATTAGCATATGTTCGGAAACTACCAACGAGGGGATAACCCCAGGTGTGGAACACCAGTCACATGTTGGCAATGTCCATGTCTAGGCTATTGTTGGTCTTGATGGTGTTGTGTATGGGTTGATCCAGCCGAGTGGAGGTTATGAATCCCAGAAAGTATTGGCCTAATGTGTCGGTATATGAGTAGGCATCCCAGTTAAGTGTGGGGTAGTGTCATTCTCACATCAGTAGTACCTGTCTGAACCCTACTGTCCAGTACACCAGGAAATGAGGGCCAGTAACCGTGGGGTATGTTGTTGAATCTGTCGCAAGTTACAATGTGTATAGCAGTTCTGGCCACAGTTAGTTGCACGTGGATCACCTCTGATGCATTGTGCTAAGGAACCAGCCTGGAGATGTGTACATCCTCGTGAAATATGGACAAACCTCCGCCGTGGGTATTCCGGTCCTGGTTACATGACTGAAAGGTGTGGTCTGCGTGTAACCTGCCAGTGGAGGTGTGCTCTCCGGAGCCTAGAGGCAGGTCCCAGTCACTGCAGAGATATCAAAGTGGTCCATTATAAGTAGTGCCTCACCTGAGTGCATTAGAGATGAAGATGTCAAGCATTGAGTAACAGTACCCCAGGTTTTGCTTGCCTGTTCCTGTTCTGGTGGTGAACGTTATTGGGAA